>NC_092859.1:46058509-46087577 GCF_032062135.1 Pyxicephalus adspersus
GAAGCCCACAGCATCGCGGGATCGGGTGAGTATGATTTTTTTTAATTACCGGTATATTTAACATGTATTCGGTGTATAAGACGCACCCACTTTTCCCCCCCAGTTTTGGGGAAGAAAAAGTGCGTCTTATAGTCCGAAAAATACGGTATATGTTTGTGTAATATATTTATTTATTATGATGCCATTAATGGCACTAAGGCAAAAAGTTATTGGAATATATAACTTTTACCTAGTTTAATGTAATGGTTACAACAGTTATAATTTGAGTATGAAAGCACTATGCAGATTAAAGCATACAATCTATACATTATTCAGTACTTTTAAAAGTTTCCAGATTCTCAGCTGCATGTGAAACTAAAATCAGTTCATTAAAAGAAAACCAAAGCACACTGTCCTTGTGAAGTTCATCCACACAATTTTATTAAATTAATAAAAAAAAAAAAAAAGAATTTTGTAAAACTTGCACTTCCTATTTTTCATGGCTTATCTCAGTGTTCACAGCCTGTCACAGTAAGAAAGCAACCTCCATGTATCTGCTTTACATAATAGCATCACCACAGTGATCTGCAGTAAAGGTGTTGTGGTTGATCACGTCTGCCATTGTGGTGATGCCGTTATATAAACAAGTGCGCTCAGGCTGTTTGCTTTTTGTGATTGGCTGTGAATACCTCAGGAAACCATTGAATATGTGAATATTTTAAACAATCCTTGTTGGTAGTGTTTTTTTTCCTAATTTAATAAAATTAGGTGCATGTTCTTTACAAAGCCAATGAATCTCATCTAACTGGTATACATCATCATTACACTCCGTTGAAAAAGAAAATTAGGAGGGTATCTTTCTTTTCATTTGTTTTTCCTTTTTTCATTTTAAAGACTCTTAGGGGTCTATTTATAAAACAGGGAATCTGACATTTACTCAAACATTCCCTGGTTCATGTGTTTGAATGGCAGCATTTTTTTCCCACCAGGGAATGTTAGGAACCCCCTATTGTCACAAATTAAGTAAATTATTTCCCTTTCCTTGACCTGTAGCTAATTTGCAGTAGCACTTCAAACAAAGGTTGGACTAATTAAAAAAACCTGGACTTTTTAGGTTGTGTCGAGTTTGTATATCAGGTATATTGTTTGTAAATTCCCTAGGCTGGAGCAATACTGTGCACTTACATGTGGAAAGGTATCATTTTTACACAATTTTCCTTTTCTACATAAAGAAGGGAACTGTATTTACCTCCCATATTCCTTATAATAACAGTTGAGTTTAGCACCTAACTAGTCATACAGGGAAGCTATCCCATTTATTCCAGAAAGAGATAAGCATCATGTCATTCTACTAAAGCCTGATAGAACAATACAGTAACCGCCATTCACTTGGCTTCTTAACACATGCCAATTTGTTGTTTGCCTAGTTGAGCCTTACACAAAATTTTTAGAAATTATGTTTGACAACAGCATTCCTTCATATAATATTTTTTCATGTTTAGCATCCTTTAAAAATTGGAGGACTTCCATGCTAACTTTTTAATCTTGTTGTCCCCGTCCTTTAAACTTTTAATACCTGCTAAATTAATGCTGTCCTCCCTTTACTCTATTGTGCATTCTTTGGTTTTCTGTCCTCTCCATATATCAAAGAAAATGAGTACAACACTAATGAATGATAGTTAATGTCTGCCAAGCTGAATTTAAAGAGCACACACAAACTTAAGATGTATTCATTTCTAAGATGGCAGTTTGGTGGAGTCCTGGTCATATCTAGACCAAAGCCCTCTCACTCAAATCATGAAAGTGCTAACTCAGACTGCTTGCTTTCCTTCTCTTTTGTGTTAGTTAATTCTTTGTTTTCAGAACTGCAATCAAAATCCAGAGCCCATAATTCTTAGACTGGGACCTGCAGCATATAATAGATCCTTTCTCAGACATCATAATAGACTTTATGCACAATGCAGTTTGATTGGATAGCAAACTACCTTCTTACCTTGATTAGACAAGTCGCTCTCAGCTACTCAGAAGGACGTTTATGACACTCTTTGCTACTACAGTAATTTAGTCAGACACAAATCTAGGTTACTGATGAGCTTTTACTGATTATTTAGAAAAAAAGTTGTTTTTTTTTTCCCACCACTATCAGCTTTTAATACTGGTTGTCCCAATATAAGACAGCACAGGAAGGAGACCATGCAGCTGCCCCCTTTGTTAAATGCCTGCCAAGCTGCTGAAAGACTGAAGAGTCTAAGAGCGGTTGAATTGTGTGTACGTATCCGACAGCTTTGTTGTACCTTTGGAGACCTTTATTCCATTAAGTTTACCCTTTAGGATTGATGAAGGTGGTGATATCTTTTAAATATAAATGGCTTAGTGAGTTTTTTAATATTCTTCGTGAACACAGGATTTCCTGGAAAATGAAACATTGCAATACCAAGGTAATTGTGGCGTGCTTTGCCACTAGAATACGAAGTGTTTGCATTTTAAACCAAATTACACTGACTAATATAAACTAAGGCTCTTAGGCCCCAGGAGTGTTTAACCTTGTGAATCTAATTTTCCGAGGACAAGAGAACGAGCTCAATGAGCTTTCATATAAATTATATTCCCCTGTGCTCAGGGCATTGATTTGACAAAGCAGTTGTTAAATTGCAGGTGGATTGTCAAGTCCAGGCTATCCTTGATTATGAATGTCAGGACATTAAGGGGGAAACTTGTGATGTTTAAGAATGAGGTTAAACACAATGAAACCAATACAGGTAGATTTTTCTAAATAGTTATCCTATTACTCACCTTTATTATAGCTAGTCGGATAGAATAAAAGAGTAAGTTTATCTGTCTTTAAATGTAATTTACTTTTTAAGACCACCATAAAGTGTGTTTAAAGCGAAGTATAATTGTAATTGACAACCATAAGTAGTAAAATTTACTTTGTTTTCTCTGCTTTTACTGGAAAAAAAAAAACAAAAAAAACAGGAGCAATCTGAACAATATTCTCTGTGCTCATATTGGGGTATGGGGTTGATAAAACCAACAACATTAAATCAAGACCTGTTAAAAATAAGGTATCATGTTGGTATTCATTTATAGAAAGCATCGGGTGTTCAAACTTAATCTTTTACATCACAGAAAAAAATATACCGTATGTCATCAACAGTTCTCAGCTGATGTATGTAGCTTCTTTCTTGAGCACACCCTAAATGGTGACTGATAGACTGGTGACGTGTTCATGAGCTGTCACCCTTCCAGTACCCTGTAAACCTCACACATTTGCTTGGAAATGTTGGCTTTTGTTTGTGTCAAACAGGTGTTTGGGGTTGCAAAACCCACCAGATCAGAAGAAGGTTAACTGCATTTCAAATGCACCTGTCACTGATTTCTGAAAGATCTCTTCCTAAACCGATGCAATCAAAGCAAGCCCAAAGCCCATTGGCACAGGCTGCTAAAGCTGATTTTCCACATGGTTTAGAGTGTCAGCTGTCTATGAATTGTGGTGAAAGCTGCTGCTTATCTATGCACCAGTTCTATGCTGGGAAGATAAATAATATTTTTATCCAAGTTATTTAGAAAACGTACATCTTTAGTCATAATGGATAAAAAAACACAAGCTTTTCAGGTCTGTATGGTTAGACATTTTTAAGAAAGTTGCCTTTTTTGTTTTGAAAGTTATTTACAGTTTGCTATGTAATTACCTGCTAGACATATTTCTACCACTGCCCTAATTTAAGGTGTTCCACGGTTTTAAAGTAAATGACTAGCTACAAAAATACTTTTACACAGTTAATATGGTGCCAAGCTGTAGAAAATAATCTATAGAATGAAAGATATTGTTATAGCGGAAAAATAAATTCTTTCCTTGATTTTCAGCTCTAACTGCAGCCCTGATAAGGTAAGGTAGAAATAATATCAAGGCTTAGAAAAAAAAACTCTCACTTATGCATGGCCCAAGGAGTAATGGGATATTTTCAGTGTATCTGTGCTTGAGTGGATTAATGTTCTGCCCTTGCAATACTGTATAACTGCAAATTTCCAGGCCATCTAGCTCTGGCACTTTGTTTACATGTGGGAGTGAATGGAAGGCATCTGCATTTGTCATGCTTGTGGGAAATATTTGAACAGCTTGAGAAGGATCTAATTTCTGTCTACTTCTGCCGTGAAACGGTACATCCATCCTGGAGGAGCTGGAGCAAAAAATTGATTCTTGGTCAGGTGTGTTATTTTGGTTGCTCCCAATCTCCTTGAGATTGGAACCAGAAGGCACAAAATCGTCAGCAAGTCAAAAATAATAACAAATGTATTTGAAATTTGATATTTTCTCTTTTTGCTGCATGAAACTATATTGCTTTCTGCAGTGTATGAGCCATGACCTAATTTATTTGTTTCACCTTTTCGCTGCTAGATTTCCTCTTTTCGGTTAGATTTGTGGTTTCAGTGGTAGCTGCAAGCTTTAAGGCTGTGTTTACGTAGGTGCATAGTACATTTAATACCATAGCCACACACTTCTGGCAGCTTTGATTGCCATCTCTGGCTGTCAGAGGACATCTGTTCTTATCTGTGGTGAAACAACGTTCCTAAGCACAAGGTGAATCAGTGCAGATCTGCACAACCCAATACATACTTTAGTGGGATACATTTTTGTCTTCCATTGTCTGGACCTGTGCAGGCTTCTGCATAAATCACCATTTATCCCAGAATGCTGCAGAGACACAGGAAACTGCTTGATTTTTGCAGACATAGAACTAACCGAGATATTGACTTGTATTAATGTCCCCTTCTTGGAATGCAATAGATTGTAGGTAAACAATTGTTCCAATAACATTTCTGCTTTACGTTTTACTCATTGCATTCATTTTGTGTTGGTTACAAAAACTAGAAACAAATGTGAGCTTACTGCCCACAATGGCCCTCTGTGTGTTTTGCTGGAGTTTTCAAATGAAACTTAAAGGGGTACAGTGGGCACCAGCTTCAATTTCCCAATGCCTTTATTTTTTAAATATAATCAAACTATTTTTTTCTACTTCAAGAGCTGTTATTAACTTTTGTGTTTATTCTGCTAACATACTACTCAGCATTTTACAAAGTCCATAGTCATGCCACTAAGGGCCTGACAATCTAATGTCCTTACTAGAGTCACATGTCTTCAACACAGGCAATTACCCTTTATGGGATGTGGGAGGAAACAAAAAAAACCTCAAACCTAATATTCATTTTAAAGCAATGCAGTAAGTGTTATTATTGCAGCATACATACTATAGTGCCTTGCAGTTTAATGCATTCAGAATGGCACATTAGATCACCTCCAATGCACAGGCATTGCAGCATGCTTCAATGCAATACAACGAGAGACTCTACCCTTTCCACACTGTTATTTAAAACAACATAAAATGTTTTTGTTTGATAATTTTAGACATTATCCTATATTGAAAAACTCTTTGCTGTTTTCTGAATGGTAGCTATTGCCTTGACTCCTCAGACCATTTTTTTTTTTTTAAAAATCACCTGGAAAAAAAACTTTTGTTATGTATTACTGCTTAACATATGGTCAAATTCAAACCCCTAGTTATTTTTAATGGGATGTTTCAAACTTCCAGGTATTATAAATCCGTTTACTGGTGGAAGTTTTACCATCATTGTCATAATGATGGTGACACACGTGTCATATGACACTGTTTAAAAGGAGAGTCATTGTGACTTTATTTAAAAATCTTTCAACAAACTTAAATCCTGTACTTGCTAGCAAGCTCAGCACTTGAAAGGTTCACTGGACAATGTGAAAGGGTGTGTACACAAAGTTTGAAAAAAGCATGTATGATTTGGGGGTGTTTTGTTTGTGTACAGGTATATATTTCCAATCACAGAGCTGAATGCACTTCCCTTGGTAATACCACCAGTATTTCTCTCCAGAAGGTTGGAGTCATAAACATCTTTAAGGCACCACTAAGGTCCAGCAATTACTGAACTAAGATTCTGGCTTCTAGATGACACAATAATCGGTTTCCTATGCCAGTGTTTCCCAACCTTTCTTAGTCGCGGCACATATTTTACAATTAGAAAAATCCCACGGAACACCACCAAAAAGTCAGACACGTAAATTAGCTACCTGCTGCCATCTAGTGGAAGAGTTTTTTTTGGTTCTGCCTATCACTATACATCGCTGGTATAGACAAATGAAGACAAATTTTTTGCAGTAAATAAATCATTTTGGGACCAATTAACTGAAATTGGATAATTTCCCACGGTACACCCGAAGATCTCTCAAGGCACACTAGTGTGCCGCGGAACAGCGGTTGAAAAACACTGTCCTATGCAGTTCATTGCTCTATTCCCTAAATGTCCGATACCTTGTAGCATCCTTTCACCTTGTAGCTTGCTATAAAATGACAGTTTTTCTATCTGCAGTATACTGATGACATCATCTCAACCTAGACAAGGTCACCTGAATGGAGAGTTTCATTTTAATGCCAAAAGAAACAAAAAAATATATTGTTGTATTTACTCACGCAGGCTTGAAACATCACAGAAAGGTCCACATGAAATCTGTGCTTTACTGCCATTTAATATATCAGACCTTCTGACAAATGTGTCCCGGTGTCTCTTTACTAAAAGGCTTGTTAATATTCTGACTTTAGCTCTGTGCACATAAAACACACACATTTCCTGTTCCTTCTCTGGCTTTATTCTTAAGTACTTTTTGCTTGTTGAATTTCTCCTTGCAGACCATGGCAAATTTGTCAAACATCATGCAGATGCTGAATTAGTATGCAGCAGTGAGATTAGATCACTGTTACGAGGGGATAATTAGGTTGAAAGTACATTAGGTGATGTGAGCAGGGAAAAGGGGAACTAAACGTTAATGTGTTCGTGATAGTATGTGCGACCTCAAGGCGCTTCTTCTAATCCAGTAATACCCAGCAGTTGCAATCCTGCTATGTTCTGGATTTTCCTTTTGCTCTAGGGGCTAAATGATGCCCAAATTCAGGGCAGGCAGCTGCAAAAATGTCTAATCTTCTAAATACTTTAGTTCGGCAGACAGAAGAAAACAATCTGTTTTTCTAGGACAAGGAGATATAAGTTGTGGGCTGAATCTGCCTGTCTTTTCTCAGAGGAGTCAATAGTAGGCCAGATACTTCAATGTCTAAGTAACCTTAGTCTGTGTACCTCAGTGGAATGGTTCTTTAATTTCTTAAGATAGTTACTAAAGATTGTTCTTTTCTTTTCTGTTTTCTTTTCTGTTTTCTTTTTTTAGAGATGGGGGGGGGGGGGGGGTCTTATGTGAAAACTAATCAGAGAAATAAGTTGTTTGTTTATATTTATAAACCTATTTAGCATCATCCACACTAACTTTGTTTTCATTGCATAAAGGTTTTAAATTGGTCATTAGTGAAATTGCAGCAAGACTCCTGACAAACACACATAGTTACAATTCATATGTGTTAACTGTTTTACCTAACAATGAATTTGTAGTTGTGTTTAGTTAGTCTGGTGATTCACACACCTCAGAAGCACTGCATAACTAGACGTTCATTTTCTAGTTCGCCTGGAGCTTCCTGTGGCCCTGATTGCTGTGCGATGGTGCTGAATCGTTTTCCAGTGATAGGGCAGGAGGAGAAGGGCCGAATATCAAGACAGGCTGAACACAATGAAAGTTCTTATGTAGTGTTCCCTGTAGCTTCTTTTAGCCGGGGTTCTCACTCTGCACTTTTCAGTAACCATCTAGCTGGTTTTGGGTGGTTACTGAAAAGTTGGGTCACAATACAAAGGTACTGGACAGTTGGGGCATACCACAAGAGCAGTTGAAAATTGGACATAAAAAGAATGAGCATTAACAAATTGGAACAAAGTATAGGGGCAGTAGAAAGCTGTCAGAATTATAGGGGCTTATTGTATTGCTATGGCAACAACTGGGAGCACTAAATTTGCCATGTGTTGCCCTGTCCACTTTTTGACCACCCACCCACAGCTTCTCCCCTCCCATCTCCAAAACATTTCTGGGGCAAACATTGTTATGTGGGGAAAATCAGTTCACATTTCCAGACTGCTCACATTGTACTTACAAAACCATCATCTTAGGAATTTGTTAAGCCTTCATAATAATTAAAGTTTGTGGAGTTTTTTGATTACTGATATGTGTTCACATGATAAGTATGTGTAAGTATGTGCATTATAACAGTAGCATCTACCCACACTTTTCTATGTATAATGAATGTAACTGGTTATTTACAAGTTAGAATTATTGTTTATAAGTGTATACACACAAGCAGGTTGGCCCACCAAGGTCAGTTTCAGCACAACCTACATAGATTACATATTGTGTTTACACAACCATAACTTACATACTGAAACACTACAATGTGTCCCCCAGCATATAAAACCAAACTACACAAAAGCCCAATACACTTTTATTCTACAAACTGAAGTTTGTCAGTGTAGTTCACATTTATTTTTTATTTATTTTTTTGATCCACTAGCTCATGTTCAGCTTGTTCTGTTCAGTACCATTAAGTCTTGACCTGAAACCTTTACAGCAATCTAATTCATTAACATTTATACAGACAACAGGTTGATGTCTTTGAAAATGATCTTTTATGATCATTGCAATCACACCAAAGTGAACAAGCTCTCTACATGCAGCACTGTTCAGTTCTATGAAGGGGAGGATGAGTGGGAGGCAATCCATAGCAAATGACAATGGTGATCCTCTGGACCTCTGTGTACGTGCTAGATTTGCTCCCATGACTATTTTCTATGTGCATCCTGGGCGATCATGAGGTACAGTATATGGTCCCTTTCACCCCTGCCCAACACATATGCCCAAATGTCCTGGCTCGGGAGCAGGGAATGGGACTCTGCATGTAGAGTCATCATATCATGCTCTTTCCCTCTTGGGCATAAACAAGCTGAATTTATGAAATACAGAATATTCAAGGGTGTAGGGCAATAAGGTATTTTCAATTTAATAAAGCACTAGTATCCTCATTCTGGGCAGTTCTAAGAAATTCAGTTCATAGCTGCTCATTCAGGCAAACACAACATTCAAATGTTTCATTTCCCTAGTGACCCTGGCTTGCAGCTTTGTAACTAATGCTTGCTAACTCAAGCAAGCTGAACAATATTGTACTTATTTAATGTTGTTTGCAGATGGAACGTCTAGTTGAAACTAAATGCATAGTGCGCCAGTGTACACTGAAACCAGTTTGGACATCCCTGGAAATTGACTTATTATTTTTGTATGTTGTTTTTCCATGAATTGTAATATGTGACCTGCAGGTAGAAAAGTTTTAAAGGCACAGTACCAGTTTTTATTATATTTTTTTTAATATATAATTTTCTATGTATTTTAAGCCTATTTTGATTTATTCCCTGTTGATAGTTAACAGTGTTTGTTCAGATGGCAAAACGGGTACTTTGCTTCCCATGTAATCATTGTAAATATGTTTGTTAATCCTTTGTGCACTGAATTCTAGGAAACCATGAAAATGCACAGGAAATGGCCAGATACTGCCCACCATTGCCTACAGTGATATTTCATAAATGCAACACCTTGCTGTTAATGCACTCTGTGTCTTCCTGCTGTAGTGGCAACCCAACCCTTACATTTTTGTTCCAAGTCCTGGGGACAGGTAGTAAGTTGAAACTTCTTTAGTGTTCAGATTCTAAACATGTATACCAACATAACAATAATAGTTGTTCTGCACATTCTTTCAAGTCCCTATATCAGGGGTGCCCACACTTTTTTGGCTTGCGAGCTACTTTTAAATTGACTAAGTCAAAATGATCTACCAACAATAAAAAGGCTAAACTTGTATTTATTTATATGTATACCAAGTATGACACTGAAGCTAATGAGAAATTGAATGGCAGAACATTGAACAGACATTGCACTACCAGACTATAGTGACAGGAAAGCTACAGTTCACCTGTCATAGAAGAATGATGTGCTGCACAAGAAAAAGAACTGCTAATCTGTACAAAGGTATCCCGTGAACCCTGACTCCGAGCCTGTACTGACTTGGCTGCCAAGCACTGCTCACCTCAGACTGCCCTCCCTGCCTCACTCCCCACTGTTACACGGAGCCTTCTCACGCACGCACTGAAAGACATCTCCAGCATCCCTATAGACGTACAGCAGGAAGGGGTAAGGCAGGGCTCCGAGATCAACTCCCATTGTCTTTGCTATCGACCATTAGATCGTGATCAATGTTTTGGGCACCCCGGCCCTACATCATAAATACAATTATTTCCATACTATGCACTTAAGAGAGGCTACAACTTGCAAATTTGATTTATAGTTGGGTACACTGTAATGCAAGAATAATCTGGCCTTTATTCTAAAAAGCTATTACTTTTCATTGGTAAAGGGGTATTTAAAGTGTACCTTAACTCAGAAATTTCACTTACATCAAAAGGGTAGACAACTTAAAAATAATTTAAAAAATTATATATATTTTTTTTTTTTATAAAGGGTGCAACACCACCCCCTAATTCTCGATCGCCTAGGCGATCCTCCTGGGATACCTTGGCCACGCATCCCGGGAGCCTCTTGGGTGCTGAGATGCTCGGGCATGCACAGAAGAAGCTTTTTCGTGAAAAGGATCTCAGACATGCGCAGTGAGATGGGCAATTTTTTTTCCAACCTACGTCACTTAATCTTGCGCCTAGGTCGGGTGACGTAGGAAGAAGAAAGAGGAAGAAGAGGCAAATATGGCGGCGCTCTGAGACAGATGCCAGGACAGCGCGGGACCCCTTGGTAGAAACCTCCGGACTGATCGACTGTGCTGTGCGGGATTGAAGGTGAGTGGATTTTTTTTTCTTTTGTGAGTCTTGTTTTAATTTGAAAACAATTCTGTGCTGCACAACTATATAGGAAAAAAAGAGTGTGGTATGGAACTTAGCAACAAATGTTTTTTGTCTTTTTTAACATTATATTATTTTAACATTAACATTATTTTTCCAAAAACATGCAGTTAGGTTGATTGGCTTTGCCCCAAATTGACCTTTGACTATGTTGATGACATATGAATATGGTAGAGATATTAGATTGTGATTTTATGTTTTTATCTAGAACTATGTGCATGCACTTGCTGAAGTTTTCCTTACCCTCCTTCATTTTCTTTTCAAGTCTGTTACATTGAATGTTGCCTTGGAAACTTTAGAGATAAGAGTTTTAGGTATTTGTGCTACAATTTAAATGCTAAGTAGAAATGGTAACAAAAGACTGCACAAGGCTGTGATTTACATCAAGGGCTTTCAACCTGTGTTTGGTTCATAGGAATGTGAAACCTCCTTGGCTCCCATTATCTCCCATAATCTCCTATAATGCACAATCTTGTCCTTCTTGTAGCCAGTAACACATATACCTCTTCTCTGTGTATGAATAGTGAATGCTCCAAATGTAAACGTAATGCTATTATCCCTTTTAGCTTGGCTTGGTTTAGCTTGGCTTGTTAAACTTTTTAATGACCTGTTAAAGATTACAACCTTAACATGAGTACAAACATTTAAGGTTGATTTCAAAGCCCCCAGATGACTTATTAAATAAATAGATCAAGTGCATACCTAAATAATCTATTTTTTCAACATAGGTAAGCCCTTGCATTTCATCTTGCACGTTATGTTATAAAAACTAATAGTGCCATGTTACTATTATGCAGAGTAATATGGTGTTTGTGCCTATATATGTAAAGTAGTAGTACATTGCTTAAGAAGTTCACACTTAAGGCTCTAAATCAGAGGTCCGCAAACTTTTTCGGCCACCAGGGCATTTATGGAGTGGGCAGGAGCACACTAGGCCAGACTCTGAGTCTCGCCCTAACGTCTCCACCCCCACTAGGAACGCCCCCTGGAGGGAAATCCCTCTCCTCCATATGCATTGCGGAGGAGGTGGATTTTCCTTCAGCGGGCATTCCCTATTTACCTCTGCGGCGGAAGCGTTAATGCCGGCCACAGTAAATAGTGAAGGGAGCCACAGCAAGAGGAGGCTCAGGAGCCCTGGCAGCTCAGACTCCGGTAGTTTGTTCTGGCCTAATGCTGGAACAAACTGCCGGCTATGCCGTTTCTGGCCTAAAGTCCAGAGTTTGCTGACCTTTGCTCTAAAGCAATGGCTGTTAAGTTAAAACGATCAGTTTTTACACTTTATTAACACCTTTAGTAGTCAACAAGCATGACATGACCTGGTAAGCCATAGGTCTTGATGAAGAATCTCCTGTTATGAACAAAGAACAAATACAAAAATAGTGTGGACCAGTCTTTCCTAACCAGGGTTCTTTGTACTATGAGCAATTTGTGAATCTTGGGCCAGTTTACCAGATTCCAATGATTTTTGGCTATCTGTAAGGGTAGCATTCTTCCATCTGGCCACCAATGTGTTCTATTTTGCAAAGTATTCTTCCTCCAGACCACCAGACTAATGTACTGTGAGTTGTCGTGTAGACTGTTCTTATTAAATAAGCCACAATAAACTGATGTGAGCAGATTCAAGCTAAACTGCTTCCATCTCTTCCCCAGGTTAATATCTTCTGCTTGTTTCAATTCATTAAATTTCAGCCTATTGTAGCCCCTTTTTGGCAGTAGACAAATTACTGTTCCTAGGCTACTGATGTCTTTAGTCTGCTGTAGAGGAAGCATTTGCTCAGTCTCTTCCTTTCATTGATGGTACTTAAACATTGCCCCTAACCACAAGGTGAAAGTCCGCAGCAGGAGGCCAGTCTTTGCCATATATGTTTGAACACTTACCTAAATCACACAGGCACCAAGATTTATATAATAGTGTTAGCTCTAATGCCAAGTTTCAGTCTAGAAAGAGTAAGGTGACCCTGAATGATACATGAACAAAGAAGGCTTCCAACTTATGAAGGGAAAACAGATGAAAGCAGCATCTGACGGATAAAAGCATGATGTGATCTTTTTGAGATTTTATAAATAACTTTGTGTTACCCCCGCACATTACTGTGAGTAAGGCATGAAAACATATATATATATATATATATATATATATATATATATATATATATATATAATCTACATATATATAATCTACACGATACTTGGTCTACTTTAACATTGGTTAAAAGGCTCTATTTCACCCAATAATTTTTCTCTTGCTATGTCTGACACTTTTGAGTAGTTTTATAAATGCCTGCAGCCTGCAGTGAGGGGAATAGACAAATGCTGTGAAATGATAAATATTTGAACAGTTGTTAGATATGTTTTTTTCCTCTCTATTGATTCTCCATGCTTATGAAGCAGGCTTTTACTTCGGTGGCATTGCAAAACAAAAGCACATAAATTCTCTGAATGCCCAGGACAGTATTACGATAAAATGAAAAGGCACTAGATTGTTGGAACTACCTTCTGAGTTATCTACAAATAAAACCAGGACCTGCACGCCTGCAAGACACAGCAGACTTTAAAGAATTATTAGGACACCAATAAGCTACACAGAGATTGCTGGATTTATACAGGAAAAAAAAAATCCCTTTAGAACTACCAAGAGAACACAACTACTGACAAAAAGCTTTGAAAAGGAATATTCCATTAGATCAGAGAAAACCCAGACTTTTTATAATGCCAAAGCTGTCTGCTTTAGCCTTTTTTTTCTCTTCACACAGTTTTTGTCTGGTCAGTCTACACCTATATATGTTCCATTGGTAGATTCTGCCTTTTTAAACATTTTTGAACAGTTCAAGGTTTAATATTTAATCAGCTGCATCGGTTTTAACTCTACAGTTAGTCCCTTTGCACTTGCAATTGTATACCTACCTTTTACTTTTCTGCTGCCTTTTTATAAAAGTACAATACAACCTATTTTTTTCTTCACAATTATCCCCCTATCTATTAAGCTTCCATTCACCAAAAGCTGAAAATGTTTTTTTTTTTTTCTTTCATTTCATTTTTTTAACCTCAGCAGCACTCTGCACAGTCAATTCTTTTAACTTAAGGCGCTGTATCGCTTTATTTCTGAGTTTAACTTTTTTTTCTCTCTCCCCCTTTTTCATTCTCCAGAGAGTAGAGGAACTCCAGCTTGCCTTTTTTTTCCTCTTTTTAATTTAAATCAGAAATGAAATATCTGCAGCCCTTTGCCTAATTTTTCTTTCCTTTTCATGCTCCTTATCCAACTTCCTCAAGACTTTTTTTTCTTTCAATTAGTCCATCAAACCAGTGGTGACAGTTCTATTATTTAAATACCGTGTGCCTATTTTTAATAGCGCTTTAAAAAAAAGAGAAAAAAGTTGGGAAGCTAGTGCTTGCAACTCCTGAGAGGGACAAAAGCTGCTACCTTCTGACACATTAACAAGGGTTTTAGAACAACATTCTAGTTATTCAGCATGAACTGGCACACAGAATATGGATGGGCTGTCTTTTTTTAAAGCCTCTTCATTAACAGTCATTATGTGGATGCTGCTGCAGCTTCACTGACAGTGTTTTGGATTTAAGATTTTTTTCCACAAGTTTATTTTCCTGTGTTCTTTTATCTATATATATATATTTTTTTGTCAGAAATAGCAATTTTTTTATTGGGTTGTTTTTTTAAAATATATAAATACATGAGGAACATTTAAGCCTAAAAGATTAAGACAAAAAAAGGGCATTCTTATGATTTTTTTCCCACTCATATCCTTGACAGTAGAAAAGAGGAGAAAGTTCTTGTTCTTGTTTGAGATGAGTCTTGCAGAGAGGAGTTTTCAAATAGCAGACATTTATGTGTGAGATAAAAATAGGTCATGTTTAAGAGACATTTACACAATTTGTGCTTGCTTTTTGTTTCATTTATTCATTTCATAGTTTTATATTAACTCTTTATTGTTACATTTAGGAAATGTTGCCCCCTCTTGACATTTTTACTATATAATAGACCGTAAGGTTTAATTTACACCAGCAGCTGACTGCATTATTATTATCACAAACTTGTACTTCTATACCACCAACATATTATGCAGTTTTCCACAACGTCTATAGTCGTGGCACATTTCCTACTAGTTTATCTGTTGCTAAACTATCACCTACCACTGGGAAACCGTCTGCATATAGTAGTCAATGGAAACACCAGGGACCTGTGTATTACTGCAGTGCATGTGTCAATCTGTGCTACCATATCAAGGTGATGCATACCACATGGTACAATGTGCAGTTTTATTGATCTTGAATGTCACCCCAATGCTCCAAGGCAGTTTGCTATAATGTATGTGGGTTTTATAGCACACCATAATGTACAGATATAAAATGTCTCTGTGTTTAACTGTTTTAAAGAACCTTCCATCTCCATCCCTTACACATCTGGTCCAGTTGGAGGGGTAGGATTAGGTACTTGGAAATCATTAAAGTCTTTCAATCAGCTATACAGCCCAGCAGCTAGCATTTTCAGATTGTGAGGTGAAGAACATATATCTACTTTAGTATACCTAGTCAGGACACAGGTTCATTTAAGGCTACCTGTTAATACTTTAAAAGAATACTTGAGTACTACAAAGGATTTTATGGGAGTATATGATTAAATTTTTGAAAAAATACATAGATGGTGCTGCAGATATTTTAGATTTAAAATTCTCAGGGTCAGAGCGTTTAACCAACTGAGTGAATAAGGATATATATGTGAGATTAAAAATCCACATTTTTATTACCTCCGTGCATTAAGTTGAGTCACTGTTCTTTGTCTATTACACACCTGTTAGAATAAAATATAGAAAATTGTTTTTAAAGTTGAAGTATTCTGAAGGTTTGAAACCCCTAATGGCTGTGTCTGTTTTCGCCCCCTCATTGTAAATCGAGGGAAATGTGCAGCAATCAATGTGTTGTGAAAGTTATTAGTTACCCATCTCAGAAGTAAATGGGAAAGCTGTCTGTAGATCTTTACCGGCTCTTCACATCTGATCACTGTTCAGACACGCAATCTAAAACTTTAACTCTCAGCAATTCAAGCACAATTAAAGTGCAATATATACTACACTCTGCTACACATGCTTTTTGTTAACAGTTAGCTAGAAGCTCAAGCTTAATAGAGTAGTGAATTGCGAAATTGCTGAGAACCGTTCCTTTTTAATGTATTTCTTCTAAACTCTCAACAGTATGCCGTTCGTGTTGAGGTGCCCCTCACCCCCTTCCTAGTGGCTTGCTCTGTCCATAGAGACTTCTAACCTCTGCACGTCTCAAAAGACTTGCACTTTATTTCAGTTTGCTCTTTCTCTGGGGAATTCAGAGACCCAAAACAACAGCTCAACTGGAAAGAAAAGAAATTGAAAAATAAATACAAGGAAAGCAAAAGAACAGATGGGATTCCAACCTTGTTTGTCCAAGGCCAGATTGCTTGGCATCTCGGAGCACTCGGTCTGCATGCTTTAAGATGCAATTCGTATTGCAGGATTATATTTACACAGATATGGCAAATTCTTTGATCCTTTCTTTCTTTAAATATCAAATTTGGTGCATCAATTTGTGCAGCATATGTAAACATAAATGGGTTCATTTTTACAGGCAATGTGATTCATTAAAACATAGCTTGTAATAATTGGCTTCAAAAGAGTAACTTGGGATGCCAAGCCATTTCACAATTTTTAAATGTTTGTTTTCACACAAGCACATTTTCCAGCATTAAAAAAATTCCTGTTATTGTTAACTGTTTTTTTTCTCAGGGGAAAGAATGAAAGCTTCACTCCTTAAAAGACCCTTTTGCCAGACCAGTTGTTTTAGCAAAAATCTTCCCATAAGATTATAGGGGTATTTAACATACAGTATTTATACCCCTCTTGGAAACTGGCAGAACGCAGCCATTTTGGATTTTATGTCAGCAGTCCGAGTGTATTCAGTGTAATTTTAGTTTTCCTCCTTCCCTGGCAGCTACTTTATGTAGGGACATGGGATGAGGTTTGGAGTAAATAATAAATATTTATAGAAAGGAAACACTATGGAAAGATGCATTTAAAGTTCTTGATTTGTCTGTGCTTGTGCCTGCAGGTTTTGTAAAGTGGTAAATGGGTCTCTCTAAATTTGGGAACTCCGATTTTGATAGTACAAAGAAATGCACTTTTAACAAATAGGTTTTAGAGCTTTTTAAAATATTTGTTTCTCCATTACTAACCACTTGTTATTCTGTAAACTAACAATAAAAACAAACATGTGTTAGCCTTTCAAAACTCCAGGATAGTTTCAGCATTAGCTGTAGTATCAGTCACATAGTTATAAACTTGGGAGATGTTGATTACCTTGACTCTGAAACAGCATGATTGGATTTTCTTCCTATTGTATGCTGTGGCAGGAAGGAGGCTTGCCCAAATACATTCTGTTCCAAATAACATATTTTAAACTGTAAATTCTCTCCTCATCTGCAGTCACTACACTGAATGACGTTGCCCTGAAGGAGGCAGCTACCTTGGCCTTTCCTCTTTATCCATGCCAGGAGTGATAATGTTCCAAAGGCTTAGCCGTGGCGGTTCAGATTGACTTTCTAAAATAGCTAGAACCCTTTTCCTGTTTTAAATGAGCAAATATTTCTTCCATCTATAATACAAAGCTACATGTATTTTTCTAAAACTCTATTTAAAATTAGAAATGTCTTAATGTTCATATGGATGTGTGACTCCAGCTGTTTCCTGCTGCTATATAATAATACAGAATGCATTATTGTACTGTATAAAAATACATTGTTACTGTAATATTGCTAATTTGCACAGCTCTCTACATTTCTTTCCTCAGTACAGTTATTAGCTGTGCTTCTTTTGTACAGAGTTGTATAGCAATAAAACAAGGCTGAGAGCAGACAATAAATGACCAGCCTTGCTCAGGAAATACACTTAGTGTCATTGTTTTCTAGGCTAATCCATGTCATATGTAGACAGCCTTCAAACACCATTAAAGAACATTGACAATGACAGGATTTTGGTAGACTTTCCCTGTTGAGAATTGTTCAGATAATCCAGTTCTAAAACTCATTTCAAATGAATTTCTTTTTTCTAATTTTAAAAGCTGTAAAAATAACCCATTTTGAAATTCATTGTTTGATTCATTCATTTTAAATACTATACTGCTAATGTAGATGTTTTATAGTTTGAGCCAAGTCAGACATAAGTCAATGATGATTCTTAAGCTAAAGCTACAATCTTAATTGCTGTCTTTCACAATAAAAGTGTGTCTGTGCACTACTGTAAACCCCTGGGTTTGCTTCTCAATAGAAGTCTGTAGGTGCCTTGGAGGATCGACTCCCAGACTCAATGGCACTACCTCCTCAGATGCAGAATGTCCCAGACCTTATCTTTTGGAGTCAGGTCTGAGGAATGTTGGGGCCAGTTAATGGCATCAATGCCTTTGTCATCCAGAAACTCCCTACACATTCTGGCCACATTTCATCCCGGGACCTTACAGCAGACTGGTACCATTAGCTAGCATGTGGAGATCTGTGCAGCCTTCTAAGGATATTCCCCATCCCTCCAACCATCACTGACCCACTGCCAACCGCTCATGTTGGATGATGTTGCAGGCAGCCTAACTTTAACCACTTTGTCTGTCTCCAGATTCTTTTGTGTCTGTTACATGTGTTCAGTATGCTGTAATCTTTGAAGTGAGATAAGGCACCAGTGGCAAACCTGACCGTTCTGGTGCTCACTGGAGTTTGGTCTTTTAAAGTCTGTTTTTGACCGTTTGTCCTACATGCACACGAGTGCCCCTCCTGTTCTTTCTAACACGAGCACGCAGATACAGGTCCTGCAGCTTAGCTGCCCTTCTATGGCCCTCACCTTTTTGTGTAAATGCCTTTGTGTGTGTGTGTGTGTGTGTTTATATCTAAGCTATGTTGGTATTTCAGGAGTTGTAGCTTTTCCCAGATGCATTCAGATAGTGTTAGGAGAGCCACATACACACTTTCTTCATTTGTGGCATAATATGTAAACTTAGCCAGGTGTGTTTAAGCTTCTGCCTTAGGGAGAAATATGTTAGCGCCTTTTTACTACAGAAGCATATGCAGAGTGTATTCTATTTCTTTGCTTAGCATCTCACCATTCCTGCATATGGGAAACTGTAATTGAAAGCACATGTAGTATAAATCACCTTTGTGAAAAACCTGTCAAAAATTAATGTGTATTGGGAGTGCCTGAGCCTGTATCTGTATGGCTCATTTCCACCTCAATTCCTTACATCAAATAGCATTTTTGTTTCATTTTTTGTACTTTTGTTCCATGATTTTCACGCTTCATTGTCTTTAGTTGCACAGAACCCCATTGGAGTTAAAGGTGGTTTCAGTTCCTTTTCAGGTTCTGTATTTCGGGCCCCAGCTGTAATAAATGGCTCCTCTTGCCTACTCAGCATGCCCGATTTACTTAATGCAAACTGACAAGCACTTTTTGTTAGGAGAGCTGTGGAAACATTTGACAAGTTTAACGGTTCCGAGCTTTGACACCTCACTCATAATACTACTTGCAGGTATTTTTCAGTATACACTATATATATTTGTGCTGTGATTAAAATAAGCAATTATTAACTTGGCAGAATATATAAGTATGAATTTCATAGACAACAACTGTTTCCTTGTCTTCAGGAATTAGTTTGTCATTTACCATGCAGATATGCACCTGGATCCTTACATCCAAACACAAAAGATGTGTACATGATAGGCAACCATTTTTTTTTCTGCCAGTTTTATCTTTGCACTACTTCATAAGGGCGGTAGGCTATTGATTCTATATTCCCAATATGGTTAGTAGGTTATCGTGCAACCCTTCAATAAATGACAGATAACTATGGCCTCATTACATAAACCTGCAAGTAGTGCATGGGCCATAATAAACATTTAGTAGTAGGACCACTACAAGGTGTTGGTATTATCTTGTGTTTATATAGCACCAGCATAATATTCAGCACTATACAAAGTTCATAGCCTCGAGTTACAAACTTCCAACTTACATACAACTTGTACTTAGGTTGTACAGCAGAGGATCATCAGGCTGCAGGCAAAACGTACCACATGACTTTTCACATAGTCTGTGTTTGTCAGAAAATCTGCTGCTCCTAGTAATGCCAACAAGCAGTGCCAACCTTCAGAAGACCCCCTGTACTATACATCACAGTTCTATAAATCATTTTCATTGAAGCAGAAATGGCAAAGTTAGAGGAGTAAGGTCCTGATACAGAGATTACTGTATAGTTACTGAGGACCTTATATGCTACATGGCTGTTTATAAGAAAAAGAAAAGCTTTGTGCAAACTTAATGCCCGCTTTAAGAATCACCCTGATTTCTAATACCAGTTCCATCCTTTCCAACAAGTCCATCTTCTACCAAAATTGTTTTAAGGTTTCTAAATGTACAGAAAGGTAAAAGTAAATATATTAAGAGAAACATCTGTCCACGTTGTATTTAATAAAAACATAAGTACCTATTCTAATTTGTAGTGCCAGGATTCAAACCTGGGGCCCTAGTGTTCCAAGGCAAGAGTGCTAGCAACTGAGCCAACTGTGTAAATTGTAATTTTTGTTTGGTTACTGCAGGCATTGCATTATTGATTTGCTATTGGCAATGTTTTAATACCTATGTATGATAAGCAGCTTTTAACCAGGCCTACCATTAATGGCACCATGAATTTCCTTCCTCTGTTAGCAGACACAAGCAGGCATACTTTAGAAATATCAGTTACTTAGTGCAGCCATATTGAGTTCAGTGGTCTTTTGCTGTTGATGGTCATCTACTCACTAGGCTATTCGTTATACACAGAGCACATTCTAAAATGTTTTAGGATGTCAACATTTTTTTTTGTTCATCATAGTTAGGGTGACAGGAAATAATTTTACCTTTCATGTTCACAACAATCTAAGCCATAGAATATTCAATGGTTTTTACTTTTTCTGTTTAAATGAAGTATAATATGCCCTTTGCAGCTATTCTATGTTCTAGTCCTTTGTAATGTGATCAGCATGTGCTTGCTACAATCTAGAGCTAACTCAAAATCCTATCTCCATCTTTGGAGGCCAGTGCTCTTCACTTTACACCTGTTGGCTTTATTAGATCTTGTATGGAAAGAAAGCCTTTCGTGGCTGCCATTTGATTATGGGTATTCATTTTAGTTTATTAGAAGTTGAAGAGAACAGTCGTGGTCACCTACATAACGGGGTGTTTTTGTTTGAAACACACATGACAGCATGATAGATAACGGGCATAACAGCTGTTTATAAATGATGTTCAGTAGTAGCTGTGAAGAAACAAAATCTATTATTTGAATCTTCACAGCTTGATGCTTGTGAGTTATTGTTGAAACAGCAGTTGGCCAGGTAGCACGACAGGAGAAAGCAGTTTAGGACATGAAGTCTTCATCCGATCTTATTATATGCTTCAGCAGCTGTTAAGACACTAACCCTCCCACCTCTCCCTTCGTCTCAGGAATTGGTTTAAGTCCGGCTGCTTTTATCATCTTTGTGCAGGCCGTTTCAAGAAATTCTCACAGCTAATCCACTAACAATCCAATCCACAGAATAAAATCCCTAGAATAATATGGAGGATTTTGTCTGACTTTTAAGTTGCTCCTTTGTTTTCCTGATGCAAAATACAACTTAGTTGAGCAATCATTTCATTTTTTTTTTTTTTTTGCACTCTTGTGTAACTTTTATGGTTGTCATTGAAACAGCTTAAACTGAAAATCAGTACATAAATGCTTTTAAATCACATTCCTAATAGTGTATTGATACGGGGCTGAGTAGTGTAAACTGTCTCCCACAAGGACCTCTAGTGACAGTCTTTGTGAATGCTGTCACTGTAAAGGTACAGAAGCCTAATAATTTACTTCTTATGGTGTGATGCAAAGAATACATTATCATAAACTCTAGGAGAACAGAGAATTCTTCATACAGGTGATCTGTCATTTTCTCAACTTCTTTCTTTCTTTTTTTTTTTTAAACAAGAGAAAATATTCTGGAAGGATAGTTAAAGTACCGTGGATACTTTCCAGTAGTTTGTTTTTGTTTTGCATTGGAAGGCAGTCCTTTGTTTTGATGTGATTTGATAATAGGTGACATGCTTAGTGTGAAACTATGCTACTTAATAATCAGGAAATCTGATCACATTCCTTCTTTTCCCTCCTTGGCTCAGTGAAAATCCCTCATGCTTACAATTTGACATCTATTGAACATTGTGAAGCCCTTGATTTCCCAACTTTAAAGGGTTCCACTGCAAGGTTTGTTTTTTTCTGTTAGGAAAGCATCTATGGTTTGGTCACTGCATTATAGATAGTTTATGCATATGTTTATGACTGTATTACCATTTTAAAAAAAGGAGATAAACCAGTAAAGGACATTAAAATTCTCAGAGAATTCTCCCCCCCCCCCCCCCCCCACACACTTTGACCACTGCTGCCATATTTTCCTGGACTTCCTCTAGGTATGACATTTTTCTAGATCCCATTCATGTGAATGAAATTCCTTACACAGTGCACCACATAACCTCTGAACATGGAAATAAGTTACGTTACCCCAACACATATATGTGAATGGGACATTACAGATAACAGGACTGACTACTGGATTTCAGCCAGCTAAGATAAATTCTTACCTTCTGCCCTGTGATTTAAGCTGCGTACACACTTCCAATTTTTATCGTTGGAAATGAACGACGAACGAACGACGAACGATCGATTGGGCAAAAATCGTTTGTAAAAAAAAGTAACCAACGACGCCGACGAACGAGGATAGTCATTGGAAACGACCGGACCAGCGGATCGGATTGGACGACGATCGTTGACCATCTATCGTGTGTACGGTCGTTCATTGATCGTCCATGGTCTGAGCATGCGCGGTGAACGAACGTTCGCTCACTTCCTGTGGTGCACGTCACTTCCTGTATCGTTCAAACGATCGCATCTATCGTGTGTACAATATCTGCGAACGATCGTGTCGTTATCTGTATGTACAGGATCGGTGCTATACGATCGTTCGCAGATATCGTGCAGGATCGTTCGTCGTTCGTTTACCAACGATAATAATTGGAAGTGTGTACGTAGCTTTACATTGTGCCAGCACCACAAGGAAAGGTAGAAGGGGTATAAAATAGAAAGGTGGGCCTGCCAAGTGTGATCAAAGACCAACTGAGTGGACGTCTATACACTTTTTCCTGTATATGTAAAGAGTTATCTGGAAGTTGGATCACTCTTTTACACATATGATTATCATCTTCTGTCTGCAGTAAACATTAGTGATAGATTTTCATGATTATTAAACAAGCAATTTGTATGGTATTGTTCCACAGTTTGCAGTTTACTAAAAATGTCATCTATCCGTAATAAGTCAAAATGATCTCATATAAATGATTATAGTGTTCTCCCCAGCTCCTTTCAGCCTGGCACACAGCCTAGCACTTTCCTGTACCCACCCAGCTGTTTTGGGTGGTTACTGATAAATTGGGTCACAATACAGGGCTGCCACCTGCCTACAATTTCTTCCCACCCAGCTTAAAAAAAACCCAAAGTTAAAACACTGTGTTATAATCATAATGATATATGATTAGAAATTATATAATATTATCAATTGAACACCTAAATCAATCGATCAGAAGTAAACAACAAACTCCACGTGCAGTCATCTCACTTATCAAACTTGATCCAACGTTTACTAACTCCTTGGTTTACAAATTTTATTCAATTTTATTAGTTTAGTAGCATTTAACCAGCATATTGATATATTTTGCTACTATTGGATGCAAACCTATATTGTTTAACCTCCTCTGTCCCCTTTTTATCTTGTTAAGAAGTGCTGTGGATTCCTTGCTACTTGCTAAACACCAACAATAAACTAATTTTTATATCAATCAGCAGGCAGTAAACAGTTACAAGGCTGACTTTATAGTATTAATTAATTTGAGTCCCCACTGTAATCTAATATGTTTTAGTCATACTTAAACAAATAAAACACATCATGGGTATTTGATACATTGTATATTCAGCTAAGAACTAATTGCGTATACTCTTAAATGTTAAGTGTAAAGACACTATAGTAATCGTCCAATCAAAACAAAAAACTGATTTAATAAAAAAAAGGCATGTAGCTAGCATAATAACTAACTGGCAAGGCATGCTGGTAATCTCAGTCTCTTGACAGCTGCTAGGCTGCAGGCTGCTTATACCTAGCTTAATGAAAAGGTGCTGCTTACAGGCTGATGACTGGAAGGAAGGAAAATAAATGAAAATAAATGGTACAGAAAACAGAAATGTTGGAACCCTTCCTCATACTCTACAATTCTAATGTTATGTTATGTTCTAAATGTAATGACTTTGTTTTCATTGACAAGCGGGGTTCTGAAGCACAGCCTGCTGCCTGCTGGGCTCCGTGTAACCATTAAATACAGTCTTTCTGAATTCTAAGTGTGCCCACCATGGTCATGACTTTTAATGTGACATTTTTGCTGTCAGCAATGTTGTCACATCTCTGTAGCCTGCTCAAACAAACCGATAAAACCAATATATGGGGGACAGAATAAGGAAAGAAAGAACAAAAATAGTGGGGGTTCATAGTTAGAATTTCAAATGTTGTTTTTAAAAACCCATACCAGTAGGGGCCCTTCACTTGCTTGCTTAGTGTTTCAATATTAATGTGTGGTGCACAGTTTGTAATCAGCACCATACAGAGGACAATTTCACTATGTGATAATAAAAACTACCATATTGATCAGGAGGAGTGAGGTGATATAAAAGCCTACACATTGAAAACAGCCGTTTTTAGACATATACTTGTACAAAAGCATATACGTGTACTGTGGATTTATTAATCCCAGTATGGGATAGACAGAAGTGTTACAGCCTTAATCAAATACTTGGCTGATGTTCAATTTATAATAGTTTGGACTTAAGCACTAGAATCGCTGTACAGGACAGCTTTGCTTCGTCTAAAGTGAACCTGTCAGAGAAACATGCAAGTCACAGTGTGGACCTCATCTGAAGTTGCTTGTTGTCTAGCTCTTAAGCTTATCCATTGCTTTCGTATATCTTTCATATATGGAGATTAGGAACACTAACATACCTGATTTAAATAGGCTGCTGATAAATTCTAAAGCACATTCACAGCTTGTTTTAACTACTTTATTGCCATGGCATATAAGATTCTTCTTTAGAAGGGAATAGATAAAGTAGATCTAAATTTAAAACTTAATTTTTATATTTTTTAATAGAGTAATAGAGTGAATGGATAAAGCCTTATTAGTTTATTTTGCCATCCATGTCCTATTGCAGATATTTCTGTAAACCCAACAGTAAGGGAAATCCACTTTTAGGCAGTTGTCACTTGAACAAGTGTTTCCATGGAAGAAAGAGATATGGAATTGGAAACAGACCGTAATATTGTAAAAAAAAAAAAAAAAAAAAAAAAAAAAAAACAGAAAAAACTTTTAACTGTTTCCTACACAATTTAAAACCAATTTTTTTAAAAAAAATTGTGTGAAGGGGCAAAATATTTCCACTTCTTCATTGCAGGAACATGCACAGCAATGCACTACTAGTACAAAGATCATTACTTGTCAATCACACCCCGCCCCCCCATATTTAATTCTCTGACTAAGTTTACTTTTATTTATGCAAGCCTTCTTCAGGAATAAATATTACCAACCAGATAGCATGGAGAGGCATTTACAGAAGGTTGGTATTGCCATAAGAGGCGTACCAAGGACCACAGTAACATTTTTAGGTTAAAAAAAAAAATCTGTAAAAAAGATATTTTCAAGGTTGGCTGGAGCCAGAACTGCAAAAATGTGTATTGGTGGATGCTGTTTTGGGACATAGAGGCACTGAGGGGACATTTTAAGCACCTGCACACGTCTTCCTATAATCCACTTTGTTCCAGAGAATGACTTTCTCTATAAACATGCAATACTGCCAACCAGGCTGGAGGAACATTTGTATAAATTTTGACTAACTTAATGATTCTCTGGTGCTTTAGTAGACTTTTAGCAGTACATAACTGGTGGAGAATATAATGCAGGATGACCATGGAGGCAAAGTCCTTCTGAATCACTCCCTGTGACCTTTTCAAGCTGCTGTCATGAGATGTGAGAAGCACCTCCAAGTAGCTGTCAGTGGGAGAAAGTATTAAGGCTGCTGTAAAGCTTTTTTTCATCCAACAGACTCACTTGAAGTCTGACATTTGCAGAAAAATGGAAAGAAATAAAATACATTTTTAAGTATGTTTCATCCAGAACATAAAAATTGCAAAACTTAATGAATGTCCTTTCAAAGGCTTGTAAGTCAGCATATAGAGCTTTGTTTGCCAAGGACACTGTAGAAAATGAAAAACATAAAAGAGTACAATCTATGGTAAAAATAACAAGGCATTACCCAGAGAGGAAGCCTTGGACTGCAGTGGATTAAGAATATATATTGAGGCTTAAGACACAGCATGGCCCTTTTGTCTCCATCCAACACAGTAATACCTTATAAAATTACTGCAGGAAAGATCATCTTTTATATAGTCAAGATCCCGAGTTTACTATAAAGCTAGCTAAAATGTGAGTGGTGCAGAAAAAAAAATACATCTATCTGGAACGAGGAAGGATACTGAATGTTGATTAGTTGCTGTAGCTTTTTACAACCAGTGATCCGTGTATCAAAGTATTGATTACGTTTTACAACCATAATTAAGCCCTCCTATAACTGAATATATTTATATTATATCTCTTTTACACAATGCCCCCCCCCACCTGGACCAGTTATAAATACAGAAGCACTGGTTTACAGCACAGATACAGTATAATGTTAAAGAACCATACCAAATCTCCTATAACTGTTTCAGGCTTGTTGACTTAATGCAATTTATGGAGACCATGAACTCTATAAAACTCAGCCTAATAAGTAATAGGGTCTCATTCCAATACCACAATCATGGCTACTGAGCCTGTATAATATCAGCAGATTCCTGTGGTTATTTACCCACCTTTTAACAATATAGCTCAGTTAGTTTATATTGTTTTGCACACCCAGAAGCAGGTGATGTTGTCTGCCTGAGGTCAGCTATACAGTAGAGTCATCCTCAGATACATTTATTTGAATAATGTAACCTGAATATTCAATTTGTATTCACAGTTTTCTTTTCAAACCACAGGTTAAGCATCTGCAACTTTCAGCATACTCTTTTGGTTTGCTGTTAGCATACCTCACTAATCCCATCATGCTCCGCCAGCCACTTGTTATGCAATGTTAAAGCAAATGTGCTTTGCACATGCAGGGCAGCTAAAGCATAAATATGGAATCCAAGATAAGGGAAACCTGTTGCTGAATAAATATGGGGGCTCCCACTTTTCACTTCCTCCAAAAATGACAGTTTATTATGTTGATCCTATTTCTTTATTACCTTAAGCCCCTGACCCAGAACAAGTTTATAAGTTTCAACTTTTCTCTGGTTTACTGCACACTTATTTCATATCTTTAAATTAATTGACATTTGAGGATCAACATGCAGCTAGCATTTTCAGAAGTAGCTTTGCAGTGGGCATTTCTATATTTCAGTTATAAGTTCCTTTAATACCTAATTATAACCATCTTAGTTAAAATAAGGCAGAAGATTTTGAGGGATTTATATTACAGCTTCTCAGTACTGAAAACTAAGGATGTGCCTTTGAAACACAGGACTAATATTCATATAATAGCAAGTATTGTAATTAAAATGCAGTGCATTATCTGTTGGGAAGTGACAATTTGCTTTCCATAGAAGCAGGATTATTTGGTCACTGGTTTACTTTCAGCCCACGCACTCATTTTTTTCTGCGGTCAACACATTTGACAAAATTCCAGAAAAATCCTTAAAGGACATGAGATTTGTGATGTATGCCAGCACTTTTCTCAGGTTATCTATTGGGGTCACATCAGTTCCTAAATTTTTTTTTTATTAAATGCCGATCTTTTAGCTCATCATTTATTTCACTCATGGCGGCTCTACAAGGCAACGGTGGCACATCGACCAAGGGCAGAGTTAGTGCCTTCTCAGGAGCAGCTTTGTCTCTTCAGATAAGGCCTTCTAATGTGTCTGTGAGTTATTATTGTTATATTTCACGGTGAGCTGACTGAGCTTTTGCAAGGACTGAGCAAAACACCATCCGTTTGCCTATTGCTTTGTCCTTCATTTTGTAAGGGTCACCGTCTAATTGATGCTCCTTTGAGCTCAGCTGCTAAAACTGAAGTTCAGAAATGCTTTATGCATATAACAACGGGCCTCACACTGCATCCTTTTAATGGGGATAATTTTTAAAGTTCATTACTCAATCATTAGTAGAACAAAGTCTTGCAGTCCTCTGAGGTAAAGGGTAAAGTATTAAATTAGGTTCAAAAGTGAATGGCCATTGGCAGCTGACAGAGAGGGCGGTGTGGGATGCCACACCTGGGGCCCCCTTTAAAATGAGCATATAATGATTCTGAACATCATTATCTTTGCTGTAATAGGAATTTGTGAAAGCAATTAAAATCTGCACAGTGTTATATGCTTGAATTATTGATTTTAAGTATTTGTTTGTTCCCTTCTCTATTTTCTATTCCAAACTTATAATTGCCATTTGAGCATTGGCAACAGTGGGGGTAGCATGATGCCAGCTTTCTTCTAGGTCTGTTCAGGTAGGTGATATCCGTGTTAATGCTTATTTTGAGGAGCTAGCCAAAGTTTTGATGACAATGTATTAAAGTGGATACACAAGTTGAGTGTCTGCAGTTGTGGGTTCAGCTCTGGATTCCATCACTCATCTACTTAGATTGACACAAATAAATGAGGCTGACTGGTCCTGGAACACTTTTAATAATATGGTATAGTGGTAGTCAGTCATCCTGCCTTATGGCTTGGGGAATTAAAAAACCAGAGCCAGTACACTAGCTGCATCCATGGAGCTGTAAGTCCTGTAAGAGAAAAGCTGTATTTAGATGTTGGCATCAATATAATTAATAATACTTGATTATATAAATGTTATATAAAGTAATGTGTATCTAAACCCCCTACAAATATGTTTTCCCCAAGTATATTCTTTATTATTCCTTTAATGCTGCGTCTGCATTCATTTCTTTTTTATCTGATCTTTCCTACCAGTAACACTACTCTCCTGGGCTACTGCTCAGTCTTCACTGTACCCATGGATGACTAAGACAGGAAAAGGGGGCGGGGGGG
>NC_092859.1:46087582-46119455 GCF_032062135.1 Pyxicephalus adspersus
TAATAATGAAATAGTAAAAGGGTCTCTATTTAAAAAATAGTTTAGCAATACTTACACTTTGTTTGATTTACATATTATGTTGTTTTGCTGTTAGAGAAATTAGTGCACTTTTAAACAATATGCTAACCCTACCCACCTTTTTCGCAGACTTATACTTACTGAGATCTGACAGGTTCTTTTTATCAACCATTCACAATTCTTCTTTGCCTTCTGGTCATTGTAGCCCTATTGTAACCTATGAATTCTTTCTGGTCAGTGCAGTCCAACTAAATGGGGATTGTCTACTTTTGTCTACCATCTTGAAACAGCGGTTTATGAAGTCTGTGGGCCTGTATTGTGCAGGTGCAGCCAGGAAAGAAGACTTGTGGTTGGCAAAAGTAAACAAACAGTGGACTGGCACCCTTTAGATCCCCATTAATATAAATGTACTCAAGGGAAGGGAGAGTAAAATTAGGTTAGGATAATTCCACATTGTTCAAACGTGCACTTATCTTTTAAATTCACTCAATGTTGTACGAGAAACATATAAATTTTAAAAAGGGATGTAAATTCATCAACATCAGAAATGTTTTTGATTGGCTTTTTACACCATATGCACCATCAGAATAATTTTAGTTAAGGTCTAAAAATTTTTGACTGATTTAGGGAAAAGCACTGTCCAGGCAACAGAAAAGCTATTGGTTACAGAAACAATGTATCTTGCTATGACAGACAATCATTCCGCTGCACTGACCTTTTCAGATCAATATCCGCATAGGCATACACATAGATCACTCTTCTTGCATCATTTTCTGACTAATTACACTTCTAAAGCTATTTTTCTAAGCCTGTAATCCCAGCTCATGGCACATAGAAGCATATCATCCTATGTTTTTCAATTATTTATACAATGGATTGCCCTCATCATAGGCCTTCATTTCCAGTTCTTTTTTGTAGGCTTTATCCAAAAATCTTGCTGAATAAAATGGCAAGGTAACAGCTGACATGATCTGCAGTATTATCTGAAATCTAATAAAAGTTTGTGCATAAAATCCTAGGAGCAGGAACTTTTTTTTAATAGATTGTCTTAATGTTCTCAGTGCACACTTGTAAATTTTTATTCTTTATGCTTATTTTAAACAATTGCATATAAGCAGATGACCGCTTTGGAATGTAGCTGGTTATTAATAGAAATTATGAAGTACTATTTCGTGAAATTCATTTTGTCCGCACTGTTATTTAATAAGATTTGAGACTTAATTAAAAGTTGTTGTTTTTTTTTTCAGAGGCAGATTTCCTAGCTAACAAGGCCACAGTATTTTTGACATATTGCAATAATGGCTTATCACTAGAAATAAAATGTTCAGAGTTGTTCTTGGTCATTAAACAACTATTAATTGATCCCCAGGATTCTTATACAAGACTCATATTTTTTGAGGGGGGTTGTTTACCCTAAAGTTTCTATAGAAGACTTTTTCTGAAAGGTTAATTAAACATCATGGAAAAAAAAGCTTTTTTAATGGTTTTGCACTTTTTTACAGTCCATTTATCCATTTATCATTTGAGAATAGTTTTAAGAGTTGGAATCCGGGCAAAGAAAAAAATGGCTAGTAATGTAGTTATGAAATAATTCAACACATAATAAAATGTTTTTAAATGCACATGTTGTAAACACATGCATTTGTTTTGATATCACTTTCTCGGGTAATCCCTTAGCACAGCAGCACTAAGATTTAGAACTGGAGAGGCCTTCACCAGGAACTAGGCAGACTGTTACAACATTAAAGTGGAGGTAAACTGAACAGAAAAAAAAAAAAAATAAAAACTCATGTTTACTCCTCCAAAGATCCCTCCAGAGGTTTCCTAGATTGGGTCCCGCGTCATTATGTAATCCGCCTCTGCCAGGCGCTGCCATCTTCTGCCTGCATCCCCTATTTTGCACTGCTGTAAATGGGGGATGCGCATACGTGATCTACATTGCTCCCTGGGACAAAAAGTTCCCTCTGCACATGCCTAATCTTCCAACAGCCAGAAGCCTTTTGGGATGCATGACATGTATCCCAAGAGAACCTTCCATTTTCTTTGGCATTTGTGGTGTTACCAGTTTTGATATAAGCAGTATTTAATGAAGTTATTTTTCCTGTGACCACTTTCTGCTTCTAAGCAACCCCAGCACGTATCACAGAGCCTCTAAAAAGTCGCCTGTTGCTTGGAGTTATTGTAGTTCTTGCACATGAAAATTACTATTTATGTGGTCAATAGTAACTTTTGGTAGTGTTTTCAGTTATGCAGGAAAGGTTCACTTCAATAAATGACCATTACCATAGACTAATTTCCGCTCCGAGGAGCACCCACCACAGTCAATTCTGTGTGGTCAGCAGTGCTAAATAAAGTTTTAGGTGCACAGCTTATTGAATGAAAATAGTTTACCTTCCTGAGGATTCAGGCTCCCTCTGCTGTGGATATAAATTCTTATCTGTAAGCTGTATAAATCCTTTTATGCCATTCTGTCCTTTTCATTCCTCTCTGTCTCCCTCTTTCTCCTCCAAACAGATTAGAAAGAGCGATGCTGCCTTTCTTTCACCTTGTAGATCTATATCTCAAATTACATTTTTTTTCACCCTTTCTCTTCAGCTTGTACTGACATCACTCATTTTCAAAGCTGTGCAAGTCATAACTTATACACATAGGGTTTATTTTTGAGTCAGTGCATAGCCATTTAAAAAATATACTGCTGATTTCCAATAAGAGCATGGCAGAACCACAGTCTTGTTTGATTTATTTTAAACTGCTGCATAAGTATTATTCCCCCTATCACCTCCACGCTCCACGTTTTGTATTGTCACGACCTTGAATTAACTTCATTGGTTAATATTTCTTTAATTTATGAGTGTTTTACCCCCAATGTTGTAAAACACTAAATAATATTTTGTGTTAGCAGTCTCAATCATTTGATACTTGAACTCCACCTAAGTTTCCAATAGGTAATGATCTGAGAATAAATGGCTTTGTTAGAAACCACACAGGATCAAAGAAAATCAAGTTTAATAAGTTAGAGACTTGTATCGGTAAAATATCATCAGCCTTTAAAGAAGCAAGTGTTTGTTTTGCCATGATCTTTGCAAAATATTTTCAAATAAAATCATCTATTTATTGATGATCATTTATTATCAGATAGTGTGCTTCTTTGCTCTAACCAGGGAAGCTGCAGTGTCTGCATCTGCAAAAGAGGAAATTAACCAAAACTGAAATTTCTCTTACACTGGGTTTCGTCAGATATGTACACTGTTAGATTTTTCAACCCAAACACAGGGAATACCTAACATTTTCTTGTATGTTAGTATTGTTGTCTTGGAAAAATCGGTGAACATTCACACACTTGGGAAAGGACATTTCTGGTCGTATTTTTCTATACTGACAGGATAAGGGACATTTAACGCGAGGTCCATTCTGTACAGAATCCTAGGGATAGGCAAAACAATATTTCACCTATGCAGTAACATCAGTAAAGTATTAATAGTATCTTACTACTACCTAGTACCATTAAGGTTTATATGTAGATCAGTACCATTCGCTTCTGTTGCAAGTGAGTCGGTGCTGTTTAACATGACTTTCTTAGTCTGGTCCATTCCCTTCACACCATCTTTTTACAACCCCCCCCCCCCAAGGTTTGTTGCAGATTTACACAGATAGTTTTTTAATTTCCCGTATATCATCTGTGTCATTCATTGCCTTTGGTTACTTACCAGCACTCAGTGGCACTGTAAAAGATGTCCTCCTGAAGGGACAGAACATAACGAGGGTGACAGATATTTCCCAGGGAGTTTATGGCAGGAAGGCACCATTCAATTCAATCTCTTTGGGGGATTACTGGTTCCAGATTTATTTTGTAAGCAGCAGCAACAGAAACCCTATTTTCAAATGTTTGCAGTTACCTTTAAGTACACTCACCTGTTCCCCATTCTGTCTCAGTTGCCGCCATCATCTTCCATCTCTCGCTTGTATCAGTCTTTAGCCATCTTGATTGGCCTAGATAACATAACTCCCACAGAAGCGCATAAAACAAATTTTAACTTTAATGCAAAAAGACAATTACTGTCCAGCCTACCACAACTTACTAATTGCATACCATTTAGTGCAACACTGCATGATGCTGGGATCATTCAGTTTTTTTGTACTTTCAGGGCAGTTGATGTTTGTATTCTCTACTTTTTTATGTGCTTGTAATTGTGTACTTTTATTCCACTTTCTCTTGGCCTCCAAGCACAAGTATTAGATAAAAACGTTCCAGCCAAAAAACATATGTAAAGTAGCAGTGTATTTTATTTACTTATTTTAGACATCTGTACATACACACAGCATTTTACATAGTGTCCACTAGATGGCAGCCACCATTGTAATTTAAACAGCACACTTTCTTTGTTCTGAAAGTTTTAACAGAATCTGTTCATTTCCTTGTAAATTGTGTTTTGTGCTGATGGATGGCTCTTGTCTAGAGCAAGATGTTTTTTGAACTGACAAAATATTATACACGCACTATCGGCTATTGCCACATTACATGTTGTGCACTATTTGTTTCTAAAACCTGAAAATGTTCGGAGTATTTCTTACTGGCAAATGAAATAGATTCCTATATAGTGTGGGGCATAGTCCAGTATATTTTAAATAAAGGTTTCTTTTATTAAAGCATTAACTGATAACTATAACAAACAAAATAAATAGTTCAGGATCATATTGGAAAGAATAAAGAACTATTTATTAATCATTATGTATTTTATGGGGAGAATGCTTTTATACCCAGGAGAATGACTATTTCATCAATTGCATAAGCAAACTGTGAAACACATGAAACAATAGATTACTACAACATATGATGTGCTGCCCAAGCATTGGATATCAATGTGCACATAATATTCTTTGTGTTTTTTTTTTTTTTAATGTTTGAATAGATTTGGCCTTAAGAGTACCTGTTACAATTGACTTATTGGCCTCTTTAAGAAAAGTGAAGACCATTATATGACTAATTTCGGCACTATTATATAACAGTGCTTAGTGTATGGACTATAAATAATTGCTAGATGTAGGTTTAAGTTGTATTACCAAAAGGATAAAAAAAGATGCTCTCCTAATATTGTAATTCAGGTTATTGGAGATTATTGAATGCAATTCGGGGTATATTGAACTTTCCCGGTAATGAAGCGTTCATAAACCAGCAACAAGAACGTAGCCAGCTTTAGATGACATGGCCTCTGAGTCAGTTTTACTGATTTTATGACAAATGTAGTTCAGAACCCTGGATGCAATAAAAGTGCCAATTAAGTCAATTATTAAAATGTATTACACATCCTGGAACAAGACAACATGTGGCTGATGCAAATGTTCTGGCCAGAAACGTATCTGAAAAAAATCCAATCAATTCCAATCGTTGGCACGCGCCAGTAGAACTGGCTACGGCATGAGCCAAGACAGAAATGACCAGATTTCGGGAATGCTAAGCCAAGCCTGTATAATATCAGATAAAGATTAAGGGTCTGCCCTAAAAGCAATTGTTTTTTGTTGTGCTGCTTTAAAATTAAAAAAAAAAAAAAAAAATACAGCTTTTGTTATAAAACAAGCATCACTTTTTCCTTTGAATGAAATTACAGGTCTTGAGTTTCTTGTCACCGAGACACTTTGCTCCTCATCCAGACGTAGCCACAGGATATTTGTGTATAGCAATAGCACGATCTGGCAATATGTACACGCGCTCCGCGGTCCTCCTTGCAGAGGCCATACTTCCAGACTCCAGCAGGTATCCTGCACAGCTGTCTCATCATGCGCCGTGGTTGCTATAGCAAAAGCTGTAGACTTTAAAGACAGGTTACATCCATTTAAAAATGTTGCCTTAAAATGAGAACACATCAAGGCACTGTATTAAATGACATTTGAAATTATATGACTAACGCACTCGTACTTCTCCCCCTTTGTAGTTGCAAGAGTGGCACCAGTGATTTATGATGGCATTTTTGACATTGGAAGGATCAGAAAGATTTTGAGTTTAATGAGAATTTTCAGTAATTCCCCTGGGTCTCTCACTTCTTCTATAACAGAAAAGTAGAAGGAGGAAAAAAAAAGGAAAAATCTTTCGTCCTCTTCAGTACTACATTATGCCGTAGTTGGTAGAGATGAAGGAACATGGCAGGTTTGTGATGTTGAAGCGATAGATGCATCTTGACACACATTTTATATCTGCCTCATTCTCTGTGCAAAGCTTTTATAGTAACCGGCATCATCAGAAGTGTCTTTAAATGAGAACTCCAGAAAAAAAATAAAACTAAGAAAAAAAAATTATATATTGATTGAAACATTACTGAAGAATGTTTTATCGCTGTATATAGTTAGTATAGTTACTGCTCACCAATTGAAATTTTAAATCAGGCTTCCGCAGAGGGGCTTGTACTTTCTATTTAATTGGGAGAAAAGGGAAAGCTGGGCTGGTGCCTACAGATTATATAAATACAGTGTATATGTGTAAATGCATGTATATGTATGTATGTGCGTATATACACACACACAAACATATAAATACGTACGCACGCACTCGTGCAAGACAGAAAAGAGAAGATTAGAGAAAGTTTAGAAGTGTCCGGAAGATGGGATGAGAGTGAAAAAAAAGATATTTCACAGATTTTAAAAATGCTTTGGTGCCAAGCTCCTTCCACAACAGTTTCAAGTTGGATGAACTGTCCCATAGAGCTTCCCCTCTTCAGCCATGCATCTGCTTTCTTGCTGATGTCTTCATGTTAAGTGCAGGGCCAGTATATGTTAGGAGGCCGAAGGCCCTCCCATATTTTAGGGTGACTGCTTGTGAAGATAGGAGTGAGTTTAAAACTGTTATATACCCCTGCATGAGACAAGCATTGGGGAAGGGAGCACCAAAAAAGTTTTGTGTGTTACCTTTATAGCTGAAAACCAGGCTAGCTAGCATTGGCAGCCTTTATACAATAGATGGTCAGCCCTAAGCCAATCTATGAATACATAAAATGTGGCACATTTGTTCAGTAATGTACCACAATATCCTGTAGAGTAGAGAAGTTGGGGATTGTTTAGTGACCGTTCCCACTTCCTACAAATATATATAGTGCTTGGTATACAGTCACATATATTGGCACTGTGCAGTATACATGAATATGACTTTGTACAGTTATAATATTTACTGATCATGGTACAATTGAGGATTACAAATGTCTTGATTTTTTTGGAAGATGTTCTGGAATTTGAGCATCATTTATGATTATCAGACGATGACTCTGGGGAATAGAAATGACATTGCATGCTCCTCTGGCCTCCCTGTGAGCTGGCACAATTCTTATTTCCTTGTAGAAAAGTGAAGGAAAGTACAATGCATGGACCAGTATCATCAGATAACGTTGGTGGAATTTCTATAGCTTCAAAGGAGAAATAAATATCACCTTGGTAATCATTCTTGGAAAAAACCTGCCTGCCTGTGGTCACGTATTTAGAATCCTCCATGTAATTTGGGCCTAGCTGCCTACCAGTAGTTAGTATTTCTGGAGTAGAGTGTATCCTTAACTGTTAAATGTCATGTCTTAAATGTCATTTGCAGTGTTAAGTCCAGGTAATAACTCGGTATGCTACTAGCATTTGCTTTGTTCGGTAGCATTAATTTCTTAAGCAAATTTGGAAGTTCACTGAGCGTGATCTCTTTTTGCAGAGCTGATTGTTCCTCTCTGATTAAAATGTTTCTTTCACCCTGCAGGCTGATAGAATGCCTCGCAGTTAGAGGGGTGATGCCAGACGCTGCTTACTTAGATTGCGATCTGTGCTTATTACAATCTCTGCTTACAATCAGTTTTAATTAATTGGGCTCTCATTTAGCTGCAGGCCGGGCACTTTTCTCTGATTAGACACAAGGAAGAAGAGCAGACATTCAGGGGAGAAGGGTGCGGCAAAGTAATTGTTGCCTTTTTTTTCTTTTCTGTCTTGTTTAAATGGCATGTGCTTTAAATAAAACAGGTTTTGTCATGCATTAGAAAGGAAATGTCCTTTTTTCAACCTCTCTGCCCAATTTTGCACATACTCAACACACGCATTATACAAAATAAAATTAAAAACAAAAAACCTCCATTGGCATATCACAGGCATATCATTGGATTTGATAGTGTAGAACAGAAGTCTTTAATAGGCCATATTAGAGGCAGTATGCCTGATTTATTGAGAAGCTGGGTGATCCAGTAAACCTGGAATGTATTTCTTGAACATATTTTGCTATTAGTGGGCCAATTCTTTTTATGCAGGATCAGATTGATTCCAGATTTGCTGTATCACTCAGGTTCTCCCATGATCTATCTTCTCCAGTCCTAGAGAGCTTTAATAAATCAAGCCCAATATTTCTGTTGAGTCTGTATATATCTGTGTAAAAAAACAACCTTGTTTTCTATAATCTTTCGGAACTATACCAGTGTCTTTATGTGCTCGTTTAAGCACAGGCTCTGCTAGTGCTTTAAAATTGTTTTATTTTACTTTGAAAGTCTGAAATCATCAAGCCACTAAAAACAATGCACTTATCTCAGCAGTCATAAAGCAGGGATGCTAATTGACTGGTGTATAATACAGATCACCCTCTTTTTGTTCATATATAAATCTTGGTCTATAGCAATAATAAAATATACAGCAGGGTAGGAATGTAAATTTTTATATATGCACTACAATTTCATTTTACACCACTTTCATATATAATCATTTATCATTTCTGAACACTTGGCTACCTTTGCTTGTAAATCTGTTTGTATTCAGGATATATCGTTTGGAAGAAAACAAATGTTCAGAAAATAGGTTTGGGCTTTCAGAAGGAAATGATGCCCTTAGTAGCACTGTTCTTCTATGTCTTTTGTATACAAACCATACAATAAGCATATTGTGGTTTGATCCATCAGTTCCCATCAATCACATTTTGCCATATATACAAACTTACTGCCTTAGGGACTCCAGGGATTTCTAACCTTCAGCAGTAATTGCTAAAAAAAGTATAAAACAGACAATTATATTACTTTGCTTGTAATGCATAGGTTTGTCCACAAGGTGGCACATTTGTCCTTTTTTGTATCATGATTTTATTAGGTTATCAGTTCTGTTCAGGTTGTAGATTTATTCCCTATTTTAAGAAAATAACATTGTTGATTACAATGCCAGTGTGTGCATACACATATAGGATTATTCCATTATTAAATGTTGTTGTCCTTTTTGTGTAATCAATATATATTTCCATTGAAATTCTGTTCATGTTGGCCTTATAAATTGATCCCAGTTATGTTTATTTTCAATCCTATATTTTTATACAGGGTAACTAAAAAACATAAAACTTCTATTTGTTTCTAGCTGTAGTTTTGCTTTCAGAATATAAGCACTAGAATTAAAGAATTACGTTGCAATTCTGTGCATAGCAGCAGTGCTGGGAATGCATCCAAACATATAGGATTTACTACTGATATGGTGAAGAAAAGCATTTAAAACAAAGGAAGCATTACAGATACTCCTTATCTTTATGAGCACACATAGAAAGGTTAGAGGTGGAAATTGCCCTACAAACTATTTGAATGGTAATCAGGTGGGGGTAACATGTAATATTTATTTCCAATGTAGTTGGCCTTTTCAGACCCATCAGAACTGCTCAGGGTATCTAGTATCTGTCAGTCCGTGCCTGCAATTGTATGCGAGTGTTCACTGATCATTTACTGATATAGTCATATGAAGATATTGGGATTCATTGAGGAGTTCTGTAACCATTATATATTCCTTTGGCCTGTGTTTGCTAAACTTTCATTTTGACTTGCTGGAAAATTACATCAAGGGTATTCTATTGCATGTGAATACAATTACTAGACCCTTAATGAGCATAAGAAGGTTTACACACTTTTTGGTATACCTAATTTTACATTCTTAGATTTTAAGCTCTTTCCAGCAGGATCCTCTCTTCCTCCTGAGTCATTGTTTGTATCTGTCTGTCATAGCTGCATAATATGTTGGTGCTTTATAAATACAGTTTATTAATAATAATACAAAACCAGAAAATGTAAAACTTTTTTATTTTGCATGCATTCTCACTTTGTGCCACTAGATGGTGCTATATGACTGTATAATGCGTTGCTATTGTAATACTTGGAATCTGTTATATAATGGGGGTTGTGATGACTAACAACTCATCTTACATAAAAGCTTTAAATAAAGAGCATTTAATGCAGAACACATACAAAAGGTGAAAGTGCACATAACATCACCTTATAATAACTTTTGAAGGCTTTACAGGTTTAGAAATAATAAAAGAGAAACTTCCAGTAGATTGGCAGACAGTTTTGTGCTGGTCCTTCTAAGCCTAGGTGTGTATGTGCACCATGTTAAGTAAGCAGATTGGATAATTTGACAATTCTTTATGCTGTAAATTAAAGTATTAATAATGATTATGAACATAAACCCCCCAGATAAATATATTCATTAAGAAAAGGTAAATAAAATATGTACTGTGAACATATTGAGACGTGTACCGGTTTTCACCTGCAGTCTTGCCTTAACCCACCAGATGGTGTGACATTCCCACAAATGTGTATGACATGTTTATACAAGAATTCCTTTTTGTAAATATATATTCTTAATGATGATGTGATCCCCTAGGAACAGGCAGCCTACAAATCGTTCACCGTCACATACATACCTTTGTTCCCAAGTATAACAATAACTCATTACGGATCATCAGATCCACAATGTCACTCCATCTTCCCATTCTTACTTGGAAGAACCTTTGTCACATGTGATTGTTCCTAGTTTAGAGTGATTATCCGATATTAATCAATCTCCTGCAGTTTACCAAGGCTTAAAAAGCATGCAATGAAAGCATCAATAACTTCCCTGCTGTTTGTGCTGTTTGATTAGAAACCGACGTGTCGGGGAAAGGCAGGGGGTTTGCTGGCTGACACTGATCAACAGAGCCCAGCGTGGTTCTGAGCAGCGCTCACAGGCCAGCTGTGAGACAGTAATTGAAGGATAATGAAACCAGGACTCCTGTGCACACACATCTATAAAGCTGCATGCTATACTAGATTTATCAAAGGCATGCCCTTGTTTGTGTGTGTCACTTTCTGCCTGCAGAAGGGTTAAAAGGTGACTGGTGCAGGTTTGTGGAATTTCATTCAAACAGTATGAACATTTTTGATAACTAAACTAATAAGATAATTATTTTTTAGATGCAGCAGACCTAAGGGCCCCAGATTCTGATGTCGTGGTATAGGGGTGGTCCCATAATTAGGTTACTGTACACACAGAGTATGTGTGTGTATATATATATATATATATATATATATATATATATATATATATATATATATATATGGGGTAATGTGTGGTAAGACATGTCACTGCAATGTATATTCCCTCACAAACATACTGGGATGGAATAATACTCATTTTAAACAGCTCAACACTATTACAATATCTGTCAAATAACCTGCGCTGCAGCCCAACAAAACAATAATTGTGCTTCACCTAAATGTCATATTCATTTTTTTCAGTATTAAGCCACACTGCTATAAAACGGTTGCTTTTTCACACAAGAATTAATCAGAAAAACATGTTACATTCACACAACACATGGAGTGAATAGGCCCCAATACTTCCTGTTTCTGCTGGCACATTCCAATAATGTTTGTATTTACACATACAACCCCTCTATCACACCTTACTGCCATGCTTTTGCACAGTGGGCACACATATTGTGTGGGTTGGACATCTCTATAAAATTAAGAGGCTGCCCTAACACAATGTAGACGACACAGCACAAAGCGTTAGCGAGAAGAAACCTTCATATGTATTTAGTGGTTGGTTGAGTCAGTTTATAACATGATCTTCTATTACTTGGTTTACCCAAAATGAAGAAGCAGATATCTTCAAATGAAAGTATTTAGTCCAAAGCTGTTATATGTGAATGTGCATGCTGTAATGCCAAGTTATCCCCATGTTGTGGCTCACAAGTTTTAAAAACAAGACAAAGTTTTGACTGAACTCTTGCCAAGGGAACGTGTTACCACTCACATGTGCTGCATATCAGACTGCCTGTGATTTAGCATTGATGACATTTGCAGTCCCGGGCATTCAGCGGTGCCATTTATGTATGACTCTGCAGCATTATACATTCAGAATTTGCCAAGAACACGTACATGGTTAAAACGTGGTCAGGGGCTTGTTACATTTCAGAGGCCTAGCTTTAAGTAACAGATGAATATATCAACAAATCTCTTTATTTGTATAAATAATAACTGGCTCATAATGTCACAGCCTCTGTATTGCATTGCCTTGTGCAATAATAATAAATGCCCCTATTTCCAACAGTTTGCTACTAAACACTGGAAGTCCCCAACCAGATAGATGAACATTTTGTACATCTCATTTTTATTTGATGCAGTTTTTTTTAGAGTGTGCTCATTTTATCATGTTATTGCAAATACAAATTTGTTGAAAATCTTTCCAATCACTGCATCCCAATCTTGCCAATCTGGCATTCTTGGTTTGGGCCTAAAAAAAAAAAATAGATTTGAGAGGCAAATTTAAGCTGATTTACTGTGTAGCACCACTAAGCAGTAAAGACCAATATATATATTTGTACATGCATGGGTATCTGTATGTACAAACTATGCTCAAACGGAAAAGTTTTAAACTTAGCATGTCTTGAAAATATTCACATTCAGTGTAACACAATCCAACTAACAATTTTCCGAAATTCCCTTTTAAAGGCTTTGTTGACATACATTTTGCCCACCTGTTGTATACTCACCCACCTCTTGGGATAGAAGCTCTGTAGTTCAGGGTCCTCCTCCTTTTTGTAGCTGTTGTGTAGGCAGGTTTGTCATCTGCAGCCCCTTTTTTTTGTACAGCTCTACATAATATGTTGGTGCTTTTTTAAATAAACGTAATTAGTAATAATCACTCCCATTGATTTGGTGTCTTTAGATGTAGGGTAATAACTGACCGAGGTGTATCACCTCTTTACCTTGGTTTATCCAATCTCAGACATTTACCTATATCACACCAGCACCCAGTTATCTCTTGTGTATATTATCTGATACAGCAGTGGCCCTCCATCATCTTTGAATCAATTACTTCTTTCTGTACAGAAATAGATATAAATCTTGGATGAAGATAGTAATTTTTTTTGCATATTTTAAACTTTTTTTTGGCAATGATACTACCTGAGTTTTACAAAGAAATAAACTTTTCACATATGCATGTATTTAGGTTTATCCATACCCTGTTATTAGTGACCTCCTGAGTGTAGAATATTGTAAGAAAATGTTTGAAATAAAAAAAATTAAATTTTGAATAAATACTGCAGTGTTAGTTAACATTTTTTGTTTTTAATTTGTTTTAAATTATATTTATCGTTTAACTGCTGTAAATGTGTCTGTAGTTCCCAATTTTGAACACCAGATGGAGCAAAGACTCGTTCAAATCCCCTGCCACACCCTGCGTGACTCAGAATAATGCCAGCTTTCCCTACGCGGTTTTTTTTTCACTTCCTGACAGGGCGAACTTTATTGCTATATAGGCTGGAAAAACAATGACACTGTACGAGATGTACACGTTAATGGGATTTTGCATGGAATGCTAAGCTTTGTATTGATCACAGTTCTTGCAGCATTCAGCTATTTAGTATAATGCATAGAATTCTCTGTGCTTTGTTGTTTTTATAAATCAGAAGAAGGAAACCTAGGCAGTACCTCACACAGGAGTTACAATCATAAAAATAAAAGTGTTGTGAATAATCACCAATCACAGCAATCCATTTATTCAGAAATTAACCTTTCATGCCTTGTTTCATTTAATTACTTATCTTTAAAAAGTACATTTTTTTTGTTTTAAATACATTGCTGTCATTCTCCTCTTGGATATCCCCCTCTGGATCTATTACATTATCACAATGGAGGCTGCTCATTGCACATTTATGTATAGATTTCCCATCACACACGTATGACCGGTCGCCTGTCGTGTACAGTGGTCACCTGATGACGTTCATGGATCTGTCAGGATGGATCCATGAACGACAGATCGGGAAACACTGCTATACAAGTCGAAGGAGGAGATCCCTCATCCTCTCCATAGAACAGAATAGTGCTGTGTGTACAGCGCTCATTCACTGGAAACCTTCATGAAAGATAGTTTCCAGCAATGACAGTGTTACCTGTGTACACCGCCCCAGTCTGTGCTTGGAAAGGTCTAGTTTTTGGGACCATCTTGACTTATCCAGTCTGTTGTAGTATGGACCATCACACATTAGGATGCATTGCATTAAAGCCAAACTTTAGCCAACTTTTGTTCCCTGCCACATTTGAGAGGTGACATTGGCATTCACACCAGCATTTGTGTCCATTATAAACATCTCTCCTGTGTGTCAGAAACCAGAGGTTGGTTCCTGCAGTTGATGCTATTGTTTCAGAAGCGCTGTACTGACAGAGCATCGTGCCCAGAATATGTAATAGAGAAGAAGAATATATAATAGTGCTCAGCGTTAGGGGTTAAAAGGCTCATTCTTGCTAAGGGCATGTGGATTACTAAATGCACAGAGCTGGCTTCCAAACACATCACATTGTACACAAATGTACTGATTGCTGCAATTTTTTCTGTGCTGCCATGTGTTTCACTGAAGTACTTTAATAAGATGTGATGTGTGAGGTGACATCAACCATTGCAAACAATGGCAACCCAGCAACCAAACACATACATTATGCTCTTCCGACAGTAATATCATTGTTTCCACAAAGAAACTTTTGTACATTAACACACTAGTATCAATGAGCCCTATGGACTTCAATGTACTGCAACTAATAATAACTGCAGACTAAATAACATCGCCCAGCAATGTACTCACAAAAATAATGTCTTAGGTGTTTATACAAATGTTTCTTTTTAAATCCTTACACACTTCCAAAATAAGTTTTTTTTTTTTTTTTTTCTTTTCCCCCTCGTTCAGAAGTAAGATTTACTTTTCACTTTGTCAAAATGTTAACGCTTACAGGGGAGTCATAGGCCGCCATTCCTCCGCATTGTGTCCAAAGTACATCCAGATGTTGTCATTACTGACCTCCTGGATGTACTGGTTACCTGGTTGTTCTACGGACTCTCTGGCTTTTAATGCTTTCATGGTCACTGACGCAGAAGTATTATCCTGATCAGATACAAGTCAACAGGCATTATTATGTCTCCAGACACCTGACATTACAGGAAAAAGGTGATCATCATGACAGCCAGGCAACTTGAATTTTCGGAGACGTCGGCATTGACAACCTCCTTGTTTTTCTGACACCTTTACTGAAAGATTAAACACTGGGCCTGTTTTATCAAAGCGTTCCAAGACTGGAAAAGATAGACTATCATGGGAGAATCTGGGTCATCCAGCAAACCTGGAAAATATCTGATCCAGGACTGAAAACATTTGCCAAATACAAAATAATTTTAGGAAATCCATTTATGGTTTGCTGGATCACCCAGGTTCTCTCACTATAGTCTACTTTCTCAATCCTTGGGGAGCTTTGATAAATCAGGCCTTTTGTGGCCTGTCTGTTTAAAATGTTTCTAACCCAAGAAATGGATTACATTGCAGCTTACCAGCCATTGCATTTTTCAGACTTCTTTCCTTTTATTTTTACTTGGTGGTCCACAACAGACTTTTCCAGGCTGAAATACTCACTCTATTGTATCTATATTATCTGTAATATATCTATAGAACAGATGCACTGTCACTCTAGGCAGGACTACAGAACAGCTCCCCTCTCCTGATTTTCCTATTTGGGACATGGAGGAGATTTTCTGTAGCTCACCTAGCCTGTAACGTGGTCAGAAGATAACACTGTCTGACGTCAGACTTTTGTTTTTGATAGAATAAAATACTTCACAAGCCCAAAGGGAGCAAATAAAAGAAATGATTTGTTAGGGTTTCCATACCATTTAAGCCTGTCTTTTTAAGTACAAATAATGACATCGTAGTGAGCACAAGAATCCTTTAGCAATGTGTTTTTAAAAGACATCGGCAATTCTGTCTGTTTTCTCTTTTGTTATTTTATGTTTATTGGCCATTTTTATTTTTACTGGTATTTACTTCTATATTGTTTTCTTGTTTCCTTGTTTTATTCTCCTTTTTCTGCTGGTGGCTTTTTAATTTTAAAATGGAAGGGTTATCAAATGAAGGATTATTATAATTAAGCACTCACTATTACTATGTTAAGGACTAACACTAACAGATTGTCATGGTTTTATATCCATTTAGAAGGAGAAATTACCAGAAATTATTTCTATCTTTTCACAAAAATGTTCACATTACTTTCTTTTCTGTTCTGTTTTATTTCCATGTTATTTTTATTTTAAGCCTCACTTTATATGCTCGTCTTATTAAGAATTAATTACACACTTGGCTTTGGCTCCTTAAATGTAAACGAGACATTTTTAGGGCCTTTTATTTGCATTTTTCTTAGTTTTATATGGATTTTAAAATCTGACCTGTAGTTCCCATTTTCAGCCACCAGATGTGCGCAGTTGAGCTGTGTTTGGCTCAGATTACCGCAATGAGGTCAGAAAAATGTGATTGGATGGCTCCTGGTAACCAGGGAAACCGCCCATCCTATTTCCACCCGTAACGCTGGCCCCCACCCTTGTGCTCCCCACCCTATTTCCTCCCTTCTCCTTGCTGACAAAAGAGGAAGGAGCCATGTTTATTGTAAAAACAATTCACTGCTGACCAGCTTCTTTTTACAGCCTTCACATCTGTCATTCTTCACTTCAACTATTATGTTATTGTGCTAACATTACTCGCTCCTTATACCGTGCCCCCTCCATTTTGTCTGAATCATCTGCAGCTGCATCTACAGATTGTGCAATGTCTATGAAGAATATATTGTGCAGGATGGGATCCTGCTTTATCTTACTGTATATCTAGAAATACACAAAACAATGTCACCAACTAATAAAAACAAATAACAATAAAGTTTTATTATTCAAAGGTCTACACAGTATTGTGCCAAAGTGTTATTATACCTAATAATATTTTATTGTTTGTGTTGACTGTCACAGCAGTTTAAAGCTAGTTACCTTTTAGTAAAGCAAAATAAAAAGTTTCCAAAGATGTTTTTTGAAGAAATGTAATGTTCCAGTACTCCTGTCATGGGGGCTATAGCAGGGCTGCCATTGCTGAGCTGAAAATGCCAGATTTCTGGTTCCAACCTACAACAACCCTACAGACAAGAGTTTGTGATTTGTATTAGTTTGTCCAAGCTAAACAGCCAGATAAATATAATCTGCACTAGGAGGACACATTTGGTGACAGGTGCACTTTAACAAGTGTTAAGGTTGCTGGGGTTAAATCTTAAAAGCAATTGCATGGGAATGGCAGCTGTCATGTTGTTGCTGCCTTTCACCTGACATGACAGATAACACATTTCTCGATAAAGCTGCAAACATCTCCTAAAAATCTATTCATGTCTTGTCAGTTATGTTTTTATTGTGAGTATATTAACTAAAATGTATGTTTCCAGTAACAGAAACTATCATACTTGTATCATACATGTATGTCATAAACTTATTTTACCATACATGTATGTCTTATAATTATCACACATACACCATACTTGTATTACAAGTATATCATACACTAGGTTTATAAATGCCCCCTGGTCACCCTTTGACCATGAACAGGTTCCTGATGCTGATGACTTTGCTGCATCGGCCTTAATTCTTGTTGGACTGGCTATATCAACTAGCAATATTCTAAGAACTTTTCCTCCTTGTATTATTCCAATTTGTAACTTTCTACAACACTGATTTAGATTTCTAGCTGCTGTGTGTCACTGTTCTGTAATAAGCCTACCATTGTCCCCAGCTTTGTTCTATTCTAGTTACTTGTGGCAGTCCTTTACATATTGAATGTGGTTTGATGAATCATCTTGGAAGATGGATAAATGGCAGCTGTACTAAAAGTTGTACAATAAATCCTTTTTTACGAGTGAAATAAAGGGGATATTAAGGCCAACAAAGCGAGACCGGTTGGTGTGGAAGTCAGCCAGCAGTCTTACTGAATCATGGGATTCCCCTTCAGGGATGGCTAACTTAATTGTCACACTTTTGTTCATTATTCAGTTACCAGAGAATAGTCTTCTTTGAATTTTTTTGTAGGGAGCCAGCCCTCAGGCTGCCAAGAGGGTCTTAAAGATACTGCTGACCTCTGCTATTTTTTAATTAGCTGAAATCCTGGAAATGAGCTATAAACAGAAAGTATTTAATAAAAACACACTGATCCCCTTCATTGGTACTGGGGAATAATTATTTTCCAGCAGTTCCCACATTCAGACAGCAGAGGGTGCACTTTAACCACTCTGCAGAGATTTCAGCTTTTTCCTGTGCCATTTTATATGTGCTCTCCATTTTGTGTGAATGACGCACATACTAAAACAGATTTTATATTGAAGCCGCCCGGAGATGGCAGTATGTGTCAGCACATCCTGTAATCTCTGCAGAGAACAGGTCTGGACTAATCCTGTACTAGAAGCTCACAGCCAAACTATATAGGAACGAAGAGCCTCATTAAAAACACTGTTCATTGCCCTCTTTTATAATCTAGAGAGCCGCTGCATGTACATAGTAGTAATTTTTCGAATAAACTTTTATAAACTGTATGTACAGTAATGAGGCATTTTCCTGATACACCGGTTCCATTTCTTCCTTTGCAGTGCAGCACGAGGGTTGCACTTTACTGCTGGTTCTCACATTGCAAGTTGATAACTTGGCTGACTCAATGATAACAAAACGCTATGTGCTTATATTGCAATAATGAGAGACACGTCCTATGATCATCCATAAACTTAAAGTTGAACTCTAAGAAGATCTGGTGTAATAATAAATCCAGTTCTGTATTTATTATTACACCAGTTCTAAATATTTTCATTAAGATCATGAAAAAAATGAATATAAATATTTATTTTTATTTTCAATTATTATTCCAGCCTGGTAAAATATTGCACTTGAGATGTTCTGGGCCCCTGGACTCACTAGGACATAATGAATCTAGTTAGCTGTTGGGCTTTCAAATCATTTCATTAGAAACCCAAAAAATCATGCCATGCTCCCAGTTTATTTTCCATAATGTAGAATAAATGATAAGGACAACAGCTACAGGAGAATGAGGGAGTGTTACCAGTAGTGCATTGTGACGACACGTATGTGCTGACAACACACATCAAACTGCACAGCACACCACAAGGCACGGATATGGTTTATTGTGGTGTGCTGCCTAGGTGCCTCGGGATGCCATTCAAAATGAATGCTACCACATTGTATCCCATGGTTTCATTCATTGCAGCAATGTGCAGTACACTATTTATGTCTATTATGTGTCACCATAGGCCCTTTAAACCATCTTCCTGGTACAGAGACATACCCAATGACAGGAACACCTCACTAACCAGATATGTAAAATGTTAGATAATGGCTTTATTCATCTCTTTTATTTTACATATCTGAATTAGCAGACATTAACTCTTATTAGCCTCATATCTAACAAATGGATAAAAGTAGTTGTTGCCATTAGTAGATTATAGATGATTTTCTCTTGGTACTAGAAAAAAACAGCTGGATTCTGATCGCTTGCTAGGACAACAGCGTCTGCCCTTCTGTTCCTATTTTCTATGAGGGCCTGTGTAAGATTAACAGTCTTGCAAGGACACATGTTGTAAAGAATGATTTTGTTGCAGGGGGCAGCTGTCACCACTGTGATTTAGTAATATGGGCATGGTGTCCGCCAGCTGCTGCTTCCACACACACTAAGTTATTGTTCTACTCAGCTTTGATCTGAGTTTAGAATTTTTCCATTCTGCAATTTGTTTTTCGTTTTTTTGAGCCATTGGGTCTTTTTTAAATACATTGTTTAAAGTAAACCTCTTAAGAAACAGCAGCTCTTGTTTACTGCTTGACTGTAATACTTCATACTTGCTTTACAAACCTGGAACAAGCATTGGGAAAAATACCAACATACTTGTTGCTGGTCGGTGTATAGAAGTGCTACATTTGGGAACTAGCACATGCAGAATAAGTAGTTATCAGTGTTAGTCCCTGGGTTCATTATTATTATTATTAGTAAACAGGATTTATATAGCGCCAACATATTACGCAGTGCTCTACATTAAATAGGGGTTGCAAGACCGTGACATAGGAGCAGAGGACCCTGCCCCGAAGAGCTTACAATCTAGGCGGTGGGGGAAGTAACACACAATTAAACAATTACTAGAATACAAAATATGAATAGAGAGGAGCACAACTTTAAGGAAAAGTTTAGCGTGAAAATATCTGTATCAATGTATTTTATATGTTGTGTGTAGTAGCCCTGCGTTTTGGATTGTTTTTCCTTTACATTATTTAACCAGAAACAGTCCATAAATAGTGAGCTGCTTAAATGGTAGCAGTATGTGTCATGATGTTTTTGTGTTGCTTTTCCTGTGTGTATGGGTTGGTAACATGCTGAGAAGAGAGGAAACCGCTTGCAGCCCCCATAGTTGTTTATTGAAGCACACGTGTGGATTTTACCTTTTTTAGCCAGTGTCTGGAAATGACCCTTCCGGCTTCCTGTTCCTCATTGTGAATGACAACTGTGGTCATTCATCCTGGAATTCCCAGTGGTATATTTGCACATAGTTTCCTGACAGGATGAAGAACATATGTGTCTCCATTTCATTCTCCTAAAATGTTTGACTAGTAGTGAATCTCAGTTTCAAAGACAAGGCACCTATTTAGTTCTTTTAGGAAATGAGAGCCCCAAAATGTTTGTTTTTATCTTTAAAAAAAAATGTGTATTTTGGTTTAGCAACTAAAGCCAAGCCTAGACCTGACTTTTTTTATAGGTAATACAATTTGCTTAAGATTGTGATTGGATGGTAAAGAAATAAAAATTGGGTGATAGGGTTACTATACCGTTTTTTTTTTTGGATTCAGTGTTCTCCCTAGCCCTTTTAGCCGGGCAATTATCAGTAATCAGCCCCCTGGCTTTTGTTTGGTCACAATACAGGGGCTGCCACCGACCTACAGTTTCCTCCTACCCGGCTTAAAAAAAATTCTGAGGTTTATAATTTTACCATGCGTTTTTGATGCTCTTCAATCATTTTCAATGAAATATGTATCAGACAAAAGCATTAATGTATAAAGGCTTTAAACTTAAGGTAAACTTTTATTTAGCTTCTTAAGCATTATCCATATGCAATAATATTATTGAACAATGCAAGTTCCTTAACATATACAGTGTTAATCCTTCTAATAATGAAATGTGTAACTAATCAAAATGTACCCTTGTCCCCCATAGCAACCAGACTTCAATTGCCATTCTTTCCAATTCATTCATTTAAAAAATAGAAGCTAACATTTGGTTTCCATTGCTACAGATCAGATTTCCATTTGTTCTAGTTTTTATAAATGAACTTTTATGTAGCCAGAAGCAGCTTAGGGGTCCATATAGGGCATTCCTGTGTTTTACATAAACCATCTCAAGTGTGTTTAAATTCTTTAGGCTAATATATTCTAACCATAAATTCACACTGGTATGCCAAACATGTACTAGGCACAGTGAGTGATGCTTTACTTTAGTAGTGAGAGGGTTTATTGGGATTATCTCAAGGTATAAGGAGAATTTGCTCTGTGTGTGTGTATATGTATATATGTACTCATATACAACAATATCAGGCAGGAGATATGTATGTACTGTGTTCGGGAATATACAAAAATGTGGTATTATTTAATGATCAAAAGATTCAAAGTAAATCACAAATTTTGCCTTAACTAAACAAATTTAATGATACCCTGCACATCTGAGACTTTCGTTGATCTCTTGTTTTTGTTGAAACCTTGTGCACAATAGGCTTTTCTTGTGTACATAAAACAACAAAGAGTGTTTCAGGTGTTGGGAATATATTTTTTTATGCTGTTTATCCTTGACAACCAGACAGTAGTGGCAGTGTGAGACGGCCTTGTGTTCTTTTTTGGTAATAATCAACTGCTTAGATTATGAGTCAGTTTCATTCTCATGACTGAGTCATTTTGTGCTAAATGCTTTGCCAATGTAATCAGGGAGTTTTCCAGATGAGCTTGGCTAGGGGCATATCCATCATCCATTACAAAAGAAGAACCCAGAACCTGCTAACGCTTTCACTTCCCTGCTGGTATTGTCTTCCTCTTGTAGACTGTCATTGATCAGATACCTTGGTCAAGAAGTTTTACAGCCATCATATATTTTGTGAAAGTGCACAGTTTCTTAATTGCACAGTTCAGTTTCCTAAATCCCTGGCCATCAGAAGGACAATATCAGTAATGTTCTGAAAGCACCAGGTTCTTAATAACCTTTTATCATATATGTGATATTTAGTTTGCTGCAATATTGTGTCATCAGTGCAAGTAAGAGCAAGCTGCCACCATTCACAATAAAATTAATGTTTATAATTGTGACATAACCCGTTCTGTGGAGTTGAGAAAGGGACATACAGGTGTGCACCTGTGTGTTTGGTATTTCTACAGATGACTTATTTGGGTGTGTTCACATTGAGGGCATTGTATTTGAGGTTTTAATAGATATTTACTTTGAGGAAAGGTGGAATTCAATTAAATTAGTAAAATAAATTTGCTGTTGACTTTGTCTGTTGCGCTGCTAATGTTAATGTTTCTCTTTGATCTGCAGCCAAGAAAGACCAAGATGTCGAGGATAAGAAATCTGCACCGAAAAAGAAAGTTAAAGAACTTAAAGTATTGGATGGGAAGATAGCCCAGAATTTATGTAAGTCTGTTGTGGGCATCCATAAGCAGTGTATTAAGCTGTGAAAATGTCATGTAACTTCTAATTCATGTAACTACTGAAAGGAATAGAGTACAATTTGAATTCATGACATATAAAAGACTAAAAATGCCCTCTGTCTACGTGAAAAGGTCACCAATGATATTGGTTGGCCATAGATTGCAGATGACTTACTAAGGTGTTGAGATTGTCTATCCACAACTTATCAGTAGAGAGTGATGACACTCTGATCTACTTCCTGGCTAGCCCAGTGGGCCCTAAAGGCTCACACATATGGTGACAGTGTCATTCCTTTTTATTTCCAAAAGGAACTTTTGTAACATTAGGTGCATTGGCTAGTCTGCCTAAAAACACCCAGATAACCTGGTCCACATTGTTACCATATTGTTGAATGTGATCTTGTGAACACCGGTTTTATCTGTGGAAGGCCAAGTATGGAAAACCCCTAGGGCTTTGTGATCCTTATGTGATTGTAAACACGGTTTAATTTTTTGTGTCACTTACATTCATTTGTCACTTACAATTTGTTGTGCTGGCTAAATGCTAACATAAGAAACATAATTAGTGTTTAATATTCCCAGATTTTACTTACAATGTATTACTTTAAATGCTTCATCATTGCCTTTGAATTGGAGTTGTAAATACTATAGAAAACAGTTTCAGAAACAAGAAGAAGATTCCTTTTTTGCTACACACTATGTTTTTAAAACTTGAACTAATTTTTTGTGTGACAGACATTAAATTAGCTCTATTCATAGTTCTTCATTCAGGGCACTTGGAAGGATTTTTTTTTAATCCAAAGTACACTTTTCAAAAGTAGTGTGGTTCAGCAGATGGCACATGATTTCAAAAGACTATCTTCCAGCTGTTGTTCAGGGGTAAAAGGAAAGTTTAACTAACTATAGATTGAGCTGCCTTACACCTGCTTCTCTGCCAGCAGCCTGCAATATGTGTGTAGTGTTTCAGGATGGGGAACCAAGCAAATGGTGATGCCTAGAAAAAGAAAGAATGGTCCTTTTCTTTTTTAAAAGGCCAGATTTTCAGGATAGTGCCTGGCTGTAAATTTTACCTTAAATTATATTGTGTACAAATGAAAAAATAATATGGTGCAAAGAAATAATGTTATCACAAGTTAAACTGGTTGGAACAACAAGTTATTAAAAAAAAGAGACTATTAACATTGCCAGTCATCTAATTTGGGCCACACACAGGAAATATTATTTAATTGCTCCAAAAAAAATTCAGTAATAGTTAAATATTGTCTTGACTACTTAGTGACAAATTGTATATATGGTGGAATTACTGGAATGCAGTGAAAACATAACACTGCCTATAGTCTGTATGTGTTTGTGGAGCCAAATAAGAAAACTGAAAATACTAAAGTAAATGTAAGTCTGGTCTCCAACATTGCGATCTTCTAGGAATAGCCAGGATCAGGGTGAAGGGTCTGGAGACAGATAAGAGCCATAAATGGAATCTCCTTCAGCTTCATGTTGTTCTGAGTAGATTTTATTATTATTTATATAGCACCAACATATTATACAGTGCTGTACATTAAATAGGGGTTAAAAGTGACAGACAGATAAAGACAATGACACATGAGGAGGAGAGGACCCTGCCCATAAGAGCATAAGATAATTGTTTTTTTGTTGCAAAACTTATTATCCTTTGTATTTTTTTATTTTCTTTTTTTTTTAACAGCCATCTTTTTGGGTTCATACCGTATGCCCTATCAGGAGATTAAAAATGTCATCCTAGAAGTTAATGAAGAAGTGCTGACAGAGTCTATGGTTTCGGTAAGTGTGTTTTCAGATATCAGTCCTTGATTGATTTATATGTTTGCATGACTTGTAATTTACATTACCCTTGAGAATTGAGCTTTGTCTGCACTGTATAAACACTCCCTTTGTGTAGAGGTAAGAGAGATTGGAAACTGTTCTTGGTGCTTTGTAACTGTCAGGTTTGATGAGAATATACAGTGTGGGAATCCAAAATAAGGTTTCTGGAAATGGCAGGCAACAATAAAAATGTATCTGTTCATACCAGTTGTTTTCAAACAGTGAGCACCAGGGTATAGTCTGTGTTGGCTGTATTTGCCATCTTCTTCTGAAGCTGCTGGCTCCATAGAAGTCTTGTTGACCCTCTTGTCACTGTCCTGTGAAAATGACTTTCAGACAGACAGTCAACCAGATTGAAATGTCAGCTACATGTAGGAGGACAATTATCAATTATATCACACATGAACATAATACTAAATAGGGGCAGTGAGACAAATTATGCAATAACTTTACTACAAGGTTATGAATTGAGTCTTAAATTCCTTCCTTCTGTACTACTTTAGGGTAGCACTGTACCAGAATGAAACCTGACAACCCTCTTAAAAATTCCCCACAGTATTTATGTTTTGTAAGATTTCCTTTCTTTTAGGAGTTACTGGGAGATACAGCATGTTGGGTTGGTGTCTTTCCACTACATTGACCCTTATGATTTAGTGCCTAATGCTTAGCCCCCTTACTGGTTCTTTAAAACTTACACAGTTGACTTCTGGTTCTTCCTTGCCATATCTTAAAAGCCAATTTACACTTTTGTTTGGACTAACATGCCTTTTCATGTTTGTGTCATTATTTGTAGGTAATTGAATTTGAGTGTGTGCTTACTGCACATTTATGATTATGTATTTTATATTTTAAATCATTTTATTAATTAATATCAATATACTTTTGTACAGAATCTAGTCAAGCAGCTGCCAGAAGGAGAGCAGATTCAGATGTTGGCAGAATATAAAGATGAGTACAATGACTTGGCAGAGCCAGAACAGTTTGGAGTTGTGGTAAGAAGGTGTTCCTATAAATTTTAGTTTTTGCAATATTTGTGTGTATACCTGAATTAGAGTATGTGAAAAGTGGAGTGAAGAATGTGAAATACCCCTCAGTTGCAAAGGACAAAATCAATGAGCACTGTAAATGCCTATACTTGCCTATACTTCTTTAGAATGAATATTATATGTTATATGTGTGAAAATTTCCACAATCAGTAGAATTAAAGCCAAAACATATTTAATGTTTAAATAGGGTTGGGAAGGTGAAAAACACTTGTCAAGATTTTATTAAATTCTCTGCCTGCTATTTATTTTTCCTATGTTGATTTGTGAGAGAGAAAATGAGGAGAAAACAAAATGTATTAATTGCCATTGGAAAGGTGGGCAAAGGGTACTTTTCCCATGGGGATACCTGTTCTGGGTATAACAGAAGGGAATGTATTTTCCTTTCCTGTTGTAGCTCTAAGGCAGGAAGTGAAAGATATCCCCCAGTTGAGAACACAAGCTTAAAAGAGAAGTTTTAACTAGAGTTACATTTAATATGGCTAATATAAATAACAAATAGTTTTTGCTTTGTTTTGGAATGTTTACATGGGTTTTACACCCTGTACTTAATTTATTTTTCACAAACTATTTTCTTATTGATGTTTAGATGAGCACAATTCCACGCCTTCGACCACGACTCAACGCTATCCTGTTTAAACTCATGTTTAATGAACACATAGAAAACATTAAACCAGACATTGTCTCAGTAACAGCCGCTTGTGAAGAGGTGCAGAAGAGTAAGAACTTTGCCACCCTCCTGGAGCTCACTCTACTTGTTGGAAACTTTATGAACGCTGGGTCTCGGAATGCTGGTGCTTATGGCTTTGAGATTGGTTTTCTATGCAAGGTAAAACAAAATAATTTACAGGTAGATTAGTACTTATACATTCCATTACTAGTGCATATATTTATGGTAATTTGTTCATTTTGTTGTTTTCTTAGCTTAAAGACACCAAGTCAGCTGACCAGAAGACAACATTGCTACACTTTTTAGCTGAAACCTGTGAACAAGATTACCCTGACGTATTACAGTTTCCAGATGAGATGGTTCATGTAGAAAAAGCCAGTAGAGGTATATGTTGGTAGATAATAAATCTTCTCTAAAAGAGACCATTTCATTTTAAGAGCTATTAATGTTCAGTCTGTTTTCATGTTTTTAAAATTGCATAAATGTGGTCCCTAAAAGACCAGAGGACCCTCTTATACAGTTTTAACTGCTAAAATGGTTTCTAGGTTCTTAGTTGCCATTAAAGGGCTCTATTTATACAGCAGGAAATCTGACAGGGAGAATCCTCCAAGACCATGTGTTGTAATTGACTCGCCACAATGAATTTTTTGAGGGAATGTCAGATTCCCTGCTTTATAAATGGGTCTTCCCATAATATCTGCACAGTTATCATAATTCATGTATTTTAGGACTGGGACTGCTGCTTTCCCCCGCTATCTTGGATCTGATGTTTGTTTTAAATTAAGTTAAACAGCAATCCTAAAATATTAGGCATGACAGTACTGCCTGGGTAAAACCTTAGCATGACAGTACTGCCTGGGTAAAACCTTGACCAATTTTAGGCATAGCTACAACTTTCTACAGCTAGACCATTTCTGCAATAATGTATTAAGTAATATCAGAAAACTCTAATGCAATGCTTAGCCCAGATCTCACTAGAAGACAGCGCAGCAGAGTGCAGGATTGTTTTATGATGAAATCTGGCCCCTTAAGCTGCGTACGGACTTGCAATAATTATAATAATTCGTTGGAAACGAACGACTAACAGCCGATCGTCCGATAAGCGTTATCAAAAAATGTGCACAACGACGCAGACGAATGAGGATTGTCACTCGAAATGAACGACCATCCCGGCGAATCTGATGTGTGTACGGTCTGTACTATCTATTGTGTGTACGGTCGTTCAGTGATCGTGGATGTTTCTGCAGTACACTTTCTCCTGTACATGTCACTTCCTGCATCGTTCAAATGATCGTATCTACTGTGTGTACACTATTGGTGGATTATATTTGAACAAACATATTGTTACAACATGTACAGAATTGTGCACAATACAATCGTTCAAAATATTTGTGCATAATCGTTAGTCAATCGTTTTCCAATGATAATTATTGCAAGTGTGTACCTAGCTTTAGATCTGGTCAGAGAGAATGCTATTAGGCTTGTAATTAGGTGTATTATCTAACATCTTCCCCCCAAAGGATTTATTTAAACCTTCAATTAGTATTTTAGGGAGGGAGTATCTTAAATCAAAGGACCTTTTCACTGAGGTTGAAGGTCTGCTCCAACAAACATGTTCATTTGTGACTATAGACAGTTTTTTTTTTCTGGAGTTTTAGCTAGATGCTGTCACTGGCCAGTGGTGTGCATCTTTCTCAAGGAACCATGATTAATATTAAAATAAACTGTTTCTTTTCAAGCACCATCTTTATACAAAAAGATTTGTTTTCCTTTCTTTTGGGTTATGTAAAAAAATAACCAAATGTGACATTTTTTAAAAAAATATTCTTCATAACAGCTTTTACTTCTTAATTTATTAATATTATTGCTGTTTTATTAAAGGCATGTTCATCATAGTACTGTGTGTTGACATGCTTGTATTTTGCAGTGTCTGCGGAAACTTTACAAAAGAATTTGGATCAAATGAAAAAGCAAATAGCAGACCTTCAGAAGGATATTGAAAGCTTCCCTCCGCCAGTCGATGAGAAGGATAAATTTGTGGAAAAGATGACGATATCCTTTGGTTGTCTAATTTTGAGGCAAAATATTTGTAGTCTAGTATATGTTATCTTATTCAAGGGGATTGTGAAGAGTTAAAGTCATTAAAAACACACCCTACATCGTTTATCCCAATTTCAAATCCCCAAATTGCTAATCTATCAAACTTGTGGGTGCAGGTGACTGTTGTTTTCATCAGAAAACCTTACATGAAATTATGTGCAGCCATTGCTGTCCATCTATGGACACAGGAAAAAAAAAATAATTTTATTAAAAAAATAATGCTGATTGATATCATTTTGATAAACTAACATTAACAATAATATATATAATTAGGGTTTACATTTGTTTGAAGGACTTTTTTGAAAGGTTTGAATGAATCCATATATGAATTATATTACTTTTTGAATATTTACCTGTTATACAGGTTGAAATATCAACTCCAAGCAAATATAAATATGCCAAATGGTTCCGTTCTAAATCCAAAATAATATATGTGTAAATTTTAAATATTAGTAGTGTAAGTAGCACATGAAGGACTTTAAATCGGGCTTCTATAAAGCAGTACAGGAAGGGCTAGGATCTGCCAGGTTCTCCATCACACGGTGACCGTGAACATGATGACAGGAGTGAGCAGTGGGATTACCTTATCGATGCACTGATTCTCATTTATTTTTTAAACACTAGGAATTTTGTTCAGTTCTTGCTGTAGCTTTTGTAAAGATTAAGGATCTGGTAGTTCTGCATGGTGGGGGAGCCCAGAACACAAAACTTGCTGTACAGATTTGCATAACCTTTGCAGTAAAAAACAAAATTTATACAAAGTAGTTTAATTATGTATTTAATATATGTACATCACTGTTTAAAGAGCAGGTTGCAGAATAAGGATAATTTCCTGTTTTTGGTGCTCTTAACAGCTGACTTTTTAGAAAGAAAATGTGGCAACCTTATACAGTATGATACTGTTGTGTTTCTGACCTGTTGTACTAGGCTACACTGGAAAAACAAAATTTGCTTACAGATATACAGAGTGATTTACATTTGTTGACTGAATTTAACAGTTAAAAATCAAATATTGGCAAGTAGGAGAAAGAAAGAGGTTTGAGGCCCGTAAATTCAGTGCAAAATAGTAATTAAGTATTTGTACATTATTGATCCATACGTAATCATCTACCCATCACTCCTCCATCATTTTCTTTTCTTAGAATATAATGCTTTTTGTTTATATAAAAATGCACCAAAAAGTAATATTTATTATCCTTGACAAACATTTTTCACATATTTGCTAAAGAAGCACAAGATCAGTACACAAAACTGTGCATGATGCATGAAAATATGGTGTCATTGTTTGCAGAATTAGGACAATACTTTGTTTTCAACCCCAAGAAAGTCTCTATAGAGGAGTTCTTCATAGATCTGCACAACTTCCGTAACATGTTTGTGGTAAGCTTGAGAGCTACTATCTGAACTTTCTTGTGGTCACTGTATAAGCCATGGGTGAATCCAACTTGTCTACATTCGTTCTTAAGTTGAATTTTATGTAAGTCGCAAAAGGTACAATATTTTAATATATATAATTAGGACAGATGTTTGTCTCAACATATTAGGCAGTGTGGTGTCAGTTACTGTATAAAATCCTCACTGTTAGATAATCACAAACGAAGCAAAAAAAACTTTATGGAGCCTAGACATTTATTAACTTCCAGAACAAGCTGTGTTTTGATATGCAAAAAAAACAGCTGCAGAGTTTGTCTTGGTCATTAAAGAGTTACAAGAGGTTACACATCAGCTCAGCTCTTAAGATCACCCACAACATTAACTGTGTTTAGCAAAAGACTTCTGCAAGTCATGCAAAATGCCCTTCTGCTTATCCAGCCTCCGTCCTGCACACGAGCAAGCAGGGAATCCCCAGTTCGTTCGTATCTAGGAGTTGTCCGTATGTGGGAAGCCCTTAACTCGGGGACTACCTGTATTACTAAACAGGACGCAAAGTTTTTCAAAATGTGGTAATGCATAGTGACATATTATTGTATGAATAAAACACATAATACATATCATATTAGTGTTATCTAAATGTGATCATCTGTCATCTGTAAATGGCTGCTTTTCCACCCTAACACAACGCAGCCCTTCTTCCTTGTTTGTTTTTACAATTTTGTTTCCATTTTAGCAAGCACTGAAAGAAAACCAGAAGAGGCGTGAGGCTGAGGAGAAGCTTAGAAGAGCCAAACTGGCAAAGGAGAAGGCAGAAAAGGAGAAACTAGAGAAACAGCAGAAACGAGAACAGTTAATAGACATGAATGCAGGTAAAGTTGCTGTAGAAAATCATCCACACAAGCCTGATGGTATTACACAGAAAAAGCATGCAAATTTGAATTTGAAATTTAGCACATCCTACAAATGGAAGAAACTTACATGTTATGTAGTACCCAAGTTTATTTAGCATATCCTTATTCTTTTTCTTGTAATCTGCTCAGGTATCCATATCAGCTATAGAATTACAATAAATATACATTATATTATAAATATAATATACATTAAAAAAACACAAGAGCAACGAATAGCACAGATAATAATATTTATTGCATGCAAGAATAAAAATGCTTATATTTTTATTCTTCTATATAGAAAGATATTGAGTACTCAGGCTTACACTGGCATTGAACCCTTGTCTGAGAAGGCTTCCCAAAAATTGAAGCCAGAAATGAGCATACAGACCAAGAAAAGGAATCACACCGAGGAGATTAGTCTGGTATAATGCATTATCACCATCATTTAAGGGTCACATTCTAGTTGTCTCCATGTGACTTTACAGTTTGTATACTGATTCTTGGATTGGATATATAGAGAGACTTCTATTTTAAGCATGCACAAAGAAAGACTTGCCTTCAGATCTGTGAAGCTGTACTTACTCTGGCGCAGAGACGCTGTAATAAATGTACAGCAAATCATAAAGTCCAATTATAGATGCTGCATTCCTTTAGTAATTGATGTTCTACAATGGTTACATTGGTGCAGTTCAGCATAGAAATTCGCACTTTAGGTATTGAGGCTGTTAAATCAGACATATGTAGAATAAGTATCTTCCATTTTTCTCTTGTTTGTTTGTAGCTACATTACAGCCACAGATTAAATTAATATTAATATTATTATTATACAGAATTTATATAGCTCCGACATTGTATATAGTCATGTCACTAGCTGTCCCTCAAAGGCACCCACAATCCCTACCATAGCTACCGTGTTTCCCCGATGATAAGGCAGGGCCATCAAATAAGACAGCCCCCCCTTCTTAGGGAAAAATGAAAAATAAGCCCCCCCCCCCGCAAATAAGCCACCCACCGATTACTTACCAGAATCGGGTGGTACGGTGGGTGACTCCGTGTGTGGTTCCTCCGTGTGTGCCGCGCCTCTTCATGAAGAGGAAGTGACAGGACTGCAGTGCGCGCAC
>NC_092859.1:46120001-46171262 GCF_032062135.1 Pyxicephalus adspersus
AATAACTGTGTACTGTAGTCTTCTTCATGGGTAAATAAGGCATCCCCCTGAAAATAAGCCCTAGAGCATATTTTGGCCTTCCAAAAAAAATAAGACCGTGTCTTATCATCGGGGAAACAGGGTATATGTCATTACCACATTCTAAGGTACATTTTCAATGGAAGCCAATTAAACCTAACTGCATGTTTTTGGAATGTGGGTGGAAACCGTGGAGTACCCGGAAGAAACCCATGCAAACTCCATGCAGATAGTGTCCTGGCAGAGATTTGAACCTGGGAACTAGTGCTGCCTTAAAAGTAGACAAAACAGTGTTTGCATTGTTTGGTTTAGCATAGTGCAAGTTACTTGATAATGCTTAGGGGGTTGGAGGTTGCACAGTGCAAGGAACCCATTTTGCAGACCTCAAAAATTGTGAGCTGGTAGTTGATGCTGTAGTTAGCCAGGCTTGCTTAAAAAATGTTTGTGCCCTGTATTTTTTGTCAGATCATCCCAGTATTTGTTCTGCCATGTATATAAATACATTTCTTATGTACTAAGGAGAATATTTAAGAAAACTATGTGTGTATGAATTGCTACATATTTTCCAGATGTTAGAAGCAGAACAGCCAGTACAAAGGAATGTTGCCAGTTTAGGAATTAGTGAGGACAGTTTGTCTTGTGGACATAATGTGTTTAGCACAGCTTTCATGAAAAAAAAATAAAAAGATCAGATATCTGCATGTTCATTTCTTAATAGTAATCTTAGAATTGAACTGATTCTATGAAAATATGCACATATTTACAGGTTAGATATTTCTATGACTCAGAAGAATGTGACTTCTTGTTTATGATCCAGAGATTTCCTGTAGAGCATTCTCGTGATGAAGGCCAGATGCTGTTTTCTGACTTTACTGAGCCTCAGAGCTGTATTTACATCATTGAAATATCCAATTTCCTTGCTTTGTGCTGGAGTTCATATCTTTGTCCTTGCTGTAATATACACATCCCTTTCTTGGCAGGCTATGGTTACACACAGACAGATTTCTTGCTTTTTTGATTGAGTTTAGGCACCTAATTCCATGTGCTTAAAAGTGCACACAGGAAAGTTGATATTGAAAACAAAGAGCACTACATCTGTCAGCAGTGATTTTACTGTTGGCCAAACAATCTGCTTCTGATGTCAGGGAAGGAAAGACTTTTTATGTCATCCAAAAGACCATTGTGTCCTCATAACTCACACAACATTCTTTGCCATTTTTTTCAGTTATATGTTGGTGCTATATAAATCCTGTTTATTAATAAAATTAATAACAATCAGTAAGCATGTTATAGTCATGGCCAGCTCAGAATACACTAAGGGCTCATTCTGATCTAGAGCGTTGAATAGAATGGCTACAATCAGTCTCTAATTGAAACACAACAACTTGTAATAACTATTTTGCAGAATCTTCTATCTTAGGATATTTGGTGGCAGGCTTAGTAGCAAAACTTAATGACATATGGGTCATGTATTCTCTTGCCAATGATCGATTGAGAGTTCAGACTTTGTTCTTCAGCAGAAATTCTAAATCCAAATGCTGAAGAATCTGACCTCCAAATCTGAACACTATGAAAGCCTAGAGAAATGATTTGTCTTTTAAAATTTTAGCTTAGTGCAGAACTCTGGCAAGCAATAGGTAATAAGTGTGTCCATGGTGGGCCTTATTTATAAAACTGGGAATCTGACATTCCCTCATGGGAATAGATTACTGCCATTGAAACACACAGACCTGGAAAAGCCTATTGTGTTTACATATTTAAAATACCAGAAAAGGAACAGAAACCTAATGTGATTTATTTAGTTTCCAAAATCACCCTGTGGAAAGATATGTAACAAAACAGGGGTATCTATGTGGGAAAAAAAACTTTTAAATAGACATGTTCACTGTTACAGTTTCCTTCCATATATTCACACATTTTGCTGCATACTAAAACAAAAGATACAATGCCAATCTGCATATGCAGGCTTGCAGCTGATATTGTCAAGTACTTTACAATTAAATATAAATGAATCTAGAGTCCCAGAAAAGTACTTGTGATTCCTTCCTTTAAGGAATCATGAATAATAACAGCTTGATGTCTTTGCCTGGTAGCTCCATTATCTAGGTCACCGGTTCCACCCACATTCCACCACCAGATGGCAGCATTGACATCTTTTCAGTACTAGGGACAGATGTTCTAATATGCGTTTATAGATTCAGGTTTCACATGTTGCTATAGTGATGGGGGGGGGGGTCCTGTTATTCAGGGTTAACTGTTAGATGTCAGCAACAGGAGGGAATAGGCATTGGAATTCCCATTGAGAATTCCCCCTTCCCACCCACTAGTTTGTGCAATGGCAGAGCAGACTTTTTTTTTACTTGTAGTTCAGGTTTTCTGACCTAAACTAATGTCCAAGCAGCCTTGTGTTGTTAGAATTATTAATACTCACACTATGCCTGCTATGAATCTGTTCTGTCTGCTAAATCATAGAAAGCACAGTAGATACATCTAGCTTTCCATTATCCCATAGCAGCATCATTTTACATGTAATACAGCTGTTGTGCGAATGGATCAGTGAAAATAATCACCATGTGCTCTTCTGCCTGACCCCCTTTACAGTCTGAGCAGCTGTTGCTTGTTATGTAATATTTAGTAAGGCAACATAATACGCACTGAATGAATGTATTCTGTATTCTCGTCCACTAATTCTTCTATATACTTTTCATCCAGCAGATGGCGCATGGGTCCATCTTTTGATTTCTGTGTAGCCTTTCACCCCTCTCTCCTCCCCAGGCTTGTGCAATGCAGACAGGGGGGGGGGGGAGGGACAGGTCTGCAGTGCGGTGAAGGCATGGCACGTAATACAAAACGTCAGGAAGAAATTCCCATAACTCATGTTATCCCCTCCCCCATGCTTTGGGAACCATGCCAGAGCGTGGGATTCTTCCTTTGTGCAGCTGATTCACAAAAAGCTGTGTGTATGTTAGACACGTGCTGATAATATGTGACCAGCAGAGGGAGAAACAAGAAAAGCTTTATAGCTTGATTTTCCAACAAATTCCACATCTGCAGGACAGAGGCAGCAGCTGTCTACTAATGCTCTATACAGTCACTACAGAGAATGGCAGTGCTTTGTAAGGATGTGATCAGCTATGCTGTGTAACATCATAATGAGCTACAAACCTTCTTACATCCATTACTGAAGCAAGATGAGATCTCTCCTGACCCAAATGTGTGTTGGTGCATAGATCCTTCTGCTGCATTGACAGGCATGTGAGATCTGTGTGTATACTCATGTATTCATGCGAGCTCTGATTCCCCTTTAGGCAAGAAGAACATCTTGGCATCTCGCCCCCATACACATTTTATTTTTATGGTAAATGCAGGTTGCAAAATTCCAAATATAGATCGTTAAATAGAGTGTTGTCTAAATAGATGTTTGGAGTTTGCTGTATAGCATATACTATCCAGGGCTGACTTTTATGTTCTGCATTTACTCATTCATTTGGAAAAAGAAAACTGAAGAAAAACAAATCTAGTGAAATATTTTATGAGGGTATAACATTATATTTAAAGTAACCATTTCCAGGCATAAAGCATGTAACACATGCATTTCCCTTTAATGTGTTTCTGCTAATATTGGAGGTGTCCTGTAAAGTGAATTATCAGTAAAACTAAGCTATGACTATTTAGATTAATACTCACCCTTCCCACTTTCAGTCTCTAAGCACCAGTGTCTTCCTTTGAAAAACCTTATTAAAAAAAAGAATTTAACACTTGTGGGAGTATTTGATGGTGGCATTGCCACTGCACTCTGTGGTCTCATCTGCTGACCCCTATGACATTACAGGGCCCCATAGAGTGCAGCATGGCATCTTTGTATCTAAAGTGACATTAATTATAGGTAAGTTATGCAGAATAAAGTCTACTCCGATTTCTATCACTAGAAATGATCTTTCATTTTATTTTATGATTGTTTCCAGTGACAGATGAATACACAATTGCTGTTCTATTGGGCAAGGAGGGGGGAGGATGAGCGAGTGGTTGATGAACAGTGTTGGGTGACTGCTATGCACATTCTAGATTTTCACCTGGGATGAAAACAACTACTCATCTTAGACGACAATTATCTGCTGTGTGTTTGTAGCCTGAATGCATTCAATGTGTTACCTTAAGTAATATGACCAGTTTGAGACTTGCTTGTGGCCATCAGCAATAAAAGGTACACTCTATTTGGATTTAAAAAAAAAAAAAATAGAATAATGCACACATTGAACACAGCATACCTGTTAACGTTCAGCTTTCATCTACGTTGTAGTAAATCGGTCCACCCGATTATCTTTGCTGATCTGTAAAACCCTGTTGCTTTTCAGTTTGTATATCAGAACAACTTTTCCCAAACAAACCCAGTGCTTGTTTCCTTGTTTGTCATATACAGAAAGCCTTTTGTTAAATAACTTTTAGCTCCCATCTGGGGCTCCTTGTCACCAGTCACATGCAGAAAGCCTTGTGTTTTAAAAGTTTTTTCTTAATAAAGCTAACACCAGTGTTGTGGTCTGTCACATTTGTGAATGGGCACTGCTGGCTTCAAATGTGATTGTAATTGGTTATTAAAATCTTTGTTTCTTCAAAAATCATTCTCTTTGCCAGAAGTTTGTGTGAGATCCCAACATTTTGAGCATTCCACGTAGATTCTTGTGTTCCAACATGTAGTCTCTTATCAATAGAAAGTGTATCAGTGTCCATGTATTCTAGAACGTTTGCTTCTGTGGCCAAAAGTTTAATGTTTTCTTATCCTAGCCCAATCTGGAAAGGCGTCCTTGTAATTAAGGGTTTCCATCTCATATAGTAAATATACAACCCCTTTAGTTTGTAGTATATGCATGCACAAATAAACCACTTTGCTTAAGTTAATATTTTACTTAATTTTCTTTACAGAGGGAGATGAAACTGGTGTGATGGACAGTCTGCTGGAGGCCCTACAGTCTGGTGCTGCATTTAGAAGGAAAAGAGGTCCACGGCAAGGTAATGACGTTAATCAATATTGTACTTTGCATATCTCTCTTATAGATTTCTCCGTACCAGCCTGATTAAACCTTCAAAACCCCTGAGGAAGCCAGATTTTCGCAAAACGCATTGGGACGTATGTGACCTATCAGGTCCTACCTTTTGATTTTCAACTATTGTATGGCGGTAGAATACCTATATATAGCACAGTTATCCCATTCCTTTAAATGTGAACAGGAATAGGGGTACAACACAACTATTGATTGTACACTGTAATTATGTATTAATCAACTATCTATAAATACATAATTACATCTTTGCACTAAATCTCAGAGCCTCATACCTCTTTCTTTTCACTTCGCATTTCTACCCTTCAAATATTTCATTACTTAGTTAAATGTAAGATTTCATCAAATGTCAAACATTTGAAAACACTTTTCAAGTACTGTATATTGTATCCTTTGAAATATTGATTTGAGGGGGTAAGAATTAAGTCATGCTTAAAGGAAATAAAACATAGGCAATCCCTGAAAAAGATTTGGCAGATTTGCCTTAATAAGGTATCATGTGATTTTTCTTAAAGTGAACCTGTCATAACTGCAATCCAAAAGTGCAACTTCTGACATCCTTCTGAAGATTCTTGGAAATTATTTTTGAGTTTAAGACTTTTTGAACTGGTATTAGTATGAAGATCAAGAAAGTAAAAATAAATGTTAACTAGATTTTAGAAGATTAACGTGTTAGCCAGGCTAGCTAACACTAGTATTTAAACCTGTGGGGCTTGCAGGATATTAACCTGTACGTCACATAGTGCTAGCAACCATCATACTAACTGAAGGATACAGTCAATACTTTGATTCAGTGAGCCGGATGTATAGTCAGAATGATTGATCTGCACACTCATCCTGGGTCTCTGACTCAGAAAGCATTAAAACCACTGGATTGGCTAGACAGGGTGGCATCTAGTATTTCTAGGTAAAGAATGACAGCTTATGAGTTTGTCAGGTTGTTTGTTTATAGCACATTGCGTTTTTATTCACAATCTATTATAGAAAATGTACTTGCAGCGAGCTGAGTTAAAAAATATTATTTTAGCTTTAGAGATTTTGGCACAGAATTAGAAATGTTTGTTGGTATCAGTTATATTATATGAAATCCGATTCTATCCAACAAGTTTTTACATGATACAACGGTCTTGCCTAAAATACAGCATTTACAATTGTACAGCCATGAGTCACATTAGGGTGCGGTGCTGTACAGTTTATAATTCTGCCCATTTCAGCATTGGCAGCTGGGAAATACCATGAAAGAAAAAGAGAGAGTTATATTAGGTAATACATTGACTCCTTACATTCATGCTTTTCAACAACTGTATGAAAAATGTTGGGGAAGGATTATTAGAATGCCTTTGTGGTTTTACTTCTATCCAGAGTTCTGTTTGGGAGATTCTCCCCACTGTACCAGTAACAAGGGTTTATGCAGACCTCCTTCTGTTAAAAAGTAAAAAACAAAATTTGCCTAAATAAAAGCAGTAAAATGCCATAGTTTTCAATCAAGTAGATCAACATTTGTGGTAAAAGTGTAGAAACATGGTTGTGTTTTTCCTTCTTTTGCAAAATAAAGACTGCAGCCTGGGCTTTAAAGTATAGTTCTGCTATTTATGTTACTCCAATACCCAATAATGTTGATAATAAGCATCATTTTTATCCTCCTTCGATCAGCAGTAGTGACTGTCAGAGGATCTAGTTTTCATAAGACTCATTTTATGTGTGCCACATGTACTTACCAGAACTCATTGTTCCTTGTCCTATTACACTCTAGACCAGTTTAAACCAGAGATCAATGGCAAATGCATTATGATGAGCAAACATATTTGGTTCTCACAGCCGCAGAGTGATGTCAGGAAATGTTTCCTTAGGTCATGGTCAGTGATACAATGGCCTGTTTATTCAGACAGTGGAGTCCTTGTAGAATGATGAAGTATTAATCACTGCTGTGTACTTGTGATAGCAAATTCACATGCTGACTCTGTACTGTACGTTAGATTTGGGGCTTGTTAACACCCACATCTAATGACAACCAGGTGCCCAAATAGAAGTTATAAAAAAAGGTAGCTATAGTCCAAAAAAAAAAAGAGGAGTATTCGACATCAATACAAAATTAAACTAAATGTGACCACACTATTTTGGATCCTGAGGTACCAAATAAGCGCTTTGGTATAGAGTTGGAGAAATTGGTAATATAATCCAAAATGCTTGACACATGGGGCTGGTAATCCAAATTAAATAAAACAATGCTGTGAATATTGCTGCTACTGTGACAATTTCACATTTAGTAATATAACCCTCCCATCCACCTGCTGTGAAATCTGCAGGGTGTTAGGTGTTATACTTACCTTCAGCTCTAATACACTGGTCTGGCAAAACCTTTGTTTGCAAACTGTCCTGGCTGGACCCCATAGCTGCCACACATGTGCCACAAACTTTGTTCATTATTATGACTTGGTCCTCTCTTTTCCGATGCCCTAGAGCAGTGATTTTCAACCACTTTGCTGCAGCACACTAGTGTGCCTTGAGAGATCTTCAGGTGTACTGTGGGAAATTATCCAGTTACCATTGTCAAGTGTCTGTACTGTAGTGACTGGCAGAGTAATGTAATACTCTTCCATGTCAGTGGGCGGCAGTAGGTAGCTTAATTGCCTTGTTTATTCTTAGAGACAAGAGAATTAGCTACAGATTGTCATCTTGTAACATTTTTGATTAGTGGTGTGCCGCAGGATTTTTTAAATGTAAAAAATGTGCCGTGGCTCAAAAAAGGTAGTAAAACACTGCCCTAGGGGATGTTACCAATTTTATTTACCAATCCTCTAGGGCTTTTTTTTAACCATGGCAGAATGATGACAAATGATTGAAGGACTTAGACACTTCAAGGAAGCAGAGTTGTCTTTTAGGCTACCATGTTACTTGAATAATGGTACTTATTGTTCATGTGAAGCAGCTGGTGATCCTCACATTTATAAACATTAGGTTCAATTAAAGCCCATCTCCAGGAAAAAAATGAAATTCTCACATCAGTCTACCAGCACCCCACCTTTAACCCATTCTGCAGGACTAAGGTTTTCCTTCCCTCACTACCAATATTCTTTGTACAGTCATGAGAAAAAGAAGATACTTCCTTTTATATAAGGTTTTATGTATTTGCACATAATAAAAAAAAAGTAGCTGGTCCTTGTTTTTTGCAAACATAGCAATGTGCATTATATTCAACTTTTTTTGCTCTCATTGTACTCCCATATTCTTTTTAGAGAAGGAGGCTTTCCCCCGGCAACCCTTTCAAACAAGTTCAGTCTTTTTCTAATTGTCATGAATTTGAGATTTAAAATGCTGCTAACATAACAGTCTGGTTCTTATGTTGTATTTTCTCATTGCACAGCCTGACCTTGGAATAAATTTGCTGGAACTCCTGGAAATATTGGCAACTTTTTTGAATGCTTTCCACTAGTAAATTATATTTCCCCGTGCAGATAGATGAACTTCATATTGTTGAGAAATAGCCTTATAACTCTTCCAAAATTGATAGGCAGCAAGAAATTATTCTCTAAAATCATTGCTGATATCTTTTCTTCAGAGCAAGCACTTAACTGTTCATGCATGTTATCACACACATGAAGGCTCTAGACAAGCAAACTGCCATTACCTCTGCTTTTGTCACACTTGCTGATAACCAGCTAATGAAGTGCATTTGTATACCAGCACCTGGCTGCTACTTAGCCTTTTCATTCTAATGGAAACATCAAGGGTGTGCCTAATTTTTCCCACATTTCTTCTGCATTTTGACTAAGGCTTTGTTAAATAAACACAATTGTCCATCTAAAGATCATATTACCTAATTGTAAGATCTGCTAGGGAACCAGATAGATTTTAGGTCCTAATAGTCAAAACCATAGAATTCAAAGACGGTTTGATTTTTTTTTTTTTTGTCATGACTGTAAACCTGAAATTTAGTTCAAAAACTAAATCTAAAGTTTTTATGTGTGAAGAGAATTTTTGGTTTACCTCATTTGTTTCTGTTCCATAATTATAAGTCTGCAGGAATGTACAATTCTGTTCACTGCCATACACCCACTTGACACATCCTTGTTAGTTTTAGCTAAATCCCAGAAATAAACTGTCACTGTGAATATGTATTTCTGTTTGTGTAAAGTGTATCTAAAAATGTATGCTATATCTGGTATGACAAAACACTAATTTGTGGATTTCTTCTTTTAAACATTTAAACAGGAAGTTTAACTTTTCTGTAATAATAAAACTTTTATAGAAGGGTTAGTAATTATTATTGTATTTTATTGCAGCATAGACAATGTTCAGATCTGCAGATGACAGAAGAGGGCAGGGTGTTTTCAGCCCAGAGTAAAATAAGACTAAAGGTGCCCTTGTTACAGAAGGACCAGTTATATGGTTGAAATTGTTAAGGATTATGAAAAGCAATGTTAAGCAGTTCTAGTGTTAATGTACATTTATATTCCTGCATTTTTACTATCTTTTGGGGGTTCAATTTTACAAGCAAGCAAACAAATAGCTAGTATGTTTTGCTGTGCAACAAATGCTGTTGAAAGATAATTTATGGTTAGCTTGTGTAGAGCAAAACAACATGTTCACTAAACTGCCACTTCCTTCTGCATATACTCTCCTTCTTTAATACTAGCAAACTATGTTAATCAACTGTCTGCAGCAAACAGAAGCTCTGAGTAAACTTCAAGTCACTGTAATCCATTTATCGGACCCATGTGACAGTCCTGGGTACCTAAGCAGCCAATCATAAAGCACCCGTCCTATCACATGAGAGGAAGGGGTGCCATATTTTTAAGATATATGAATAGAGCAAGGTGAGTATATTGGAGGCCGAGTATATATAGCTGTAGAGGATGACAGTTTAGTAAACCTATTGCACTGACCTGCATGAGTAAAGCACTGGTCTGGCTTAAGCTGCTATTTACCTAGGATAGTTAATAAATCCTCTTATTGGTTGCTATGTGTTAATCTGTTTTTCTGGGATGGTTTGGGGATTCATCTCATTGGATGCTATGTGTTAATCTGTTCTATTTTTCATGCTTCTGCTCTTGTATGATGATCTCACAATGTAAAAGTATAAAGTATGTTTTAAAAAAGTGAGCTGTTCCCATTGTGAAATCATTTTGTGAACCTGTGGGAAGTTTTGCCCCCAAAAGAGTTTTGAATTTACCTTTTCCTGCTTCAAAAATAACCTGTTAAAATTGGGATCATGCAGCAATTTCCGTATCCATTGTACTTGTACTTACAGTGCAGGGTTACTTATGAGGGATTTGTTATTCATCCTTATTTAGTTTAATCTGTCAGAGCCTAACATTTATAGTGTCAGGCGGTTAGAGGTCACCTGAAGCCACACAATTGCTGCTTGACCTTATAAATTGGGGACAGCTTGGTATACCAACAGGTTTTAGACTTAAAGTGACCTCTGGCCTTCTGCCTAAACAGAATCAGCCCTATATTATCATCTATTATGGCATGTATTTCAAGGTAAGAGGTTTTGGTCAATGCTAAATACAAGAAAAATTATGACACATTATGATTATGACATTATTCCTCCAGTTGTGCTTCCATAAATTGGAAGGATACCGGTAAGTTTGGAAAATTGGGTGATCACAGAATTGTAGGGCTATTTTTTCTTAATATTCTGTTTCTTCTTAATAGACTCTCTCCTGTCCCTCAGTGAGGAGGAGGAACAGGCACCAGACCTGGTAACACTGGGTGCATTTGTGTGATGTGTTTGTGCTAATAACAATTTGTCATTTTTTTTGTTATTGCTAAACACAATATCCCATTTTCATTTCAGATTTTTTTTACTTGATTTTTATTATGTTAACAATTTTATAGCTAACATCGTTTGCAAAGCTTGATAGTGTGCATAGCTGTAAGAATATGGATTGAGAGATGTCTGCTGGTCAAAGAAAAAATATGAAAAAAAAGTTTTAATAAAACTCCAACTTCGTTTTTGACTTTATTGCTCTTAATGGAAGGTGTTCTAGTTGTTCAAAGAATTGCAGTTAAAGCCTGAAATGCCTAGATTGCCTATAGGGCAAAAATGATGCAAACTTATTGATAGTTGCTTTTTTGTTTTTTAATAAATCATTATCATTCATTTATCATCTTAGAATGGTTACTGGCCAGCAATTTTATTGCTGCTCAGTTACCAGTAGCATCTCTCAAGCCATTAGATTTTACAATTTGATTTTGTTAATGATACTACACATCTTACCACTAATTTATTGATTTCTGTATTTATATGCATTTATTTTAAAGTGTTAGTTTGTTTTACTAACATTTAAGTCTGATTAACTCATTTTAAATGATTTATCCACACCTGTTTGGATTCCACAATTGTATTACATTGTATTTTATTATGAATAGGTACAATTCTATTGTCTGATATACACATTTTTTTCTAATAACTTATTAAGATAAAGTAATTTTTTATCTAACTGTACCTATCTTTAAAGCATTTCATCTTTATACAACATTTATTGATCTTTTGTAGGCAAAAGATTACTTTATTCCTTTGATTGTCACTATTATATTCATTATAATTTAATAAGCATTGTACAGTAACTGGGCTACTGAGCACAGATTAAATAGGCAAAAGAACAGGCTACCAAAAGCAGAAACAGAAAATACTGTTGGATTGGATTTTCACCAGTGTGATGTTCTGCCTCTCTTTAGGGTATATTATGACCTATTAGACCTATTAAGAAGACCACCAAAGCTCTGGTCTGTAATATTGTGATGTGAAAAGTCAGTTACATTTCACAAACCATTCACACAAAGATGAGTATGTTTACTTCAGCCATACGACTGAAAAAAAAAACATTCTTTTTTAAAAAAATGTTTTACATTAAATTAGCTAAAAGTATCTCCCACTAAATAGACTTTTCACTGTGGTATGTTCACTTTATAAATTAGGACAGTCTATGTAGCTAATGCATTGGGGAAAGTCATTGGAATTTTAATGTGTATTATTGAGGAGAAATTGCTGACAAGGAGGCAATTCTTGCAAGTTTTCTTCATCAAAAAAATAACCTAATCTTGGAGATGTTAAACAGTTGCTTTCCTGCTCTGCGTGCATGATGTAGTCACACATTTCTGGTGCCTTATTAAAATAATACTGCATTTGTCTTAAATGTGGCGTATAAACTAATAAGGAGGTGAATGTTATTTATATACAGTAGAAGTTTATTTGGCTTCTTTTTCATTATTATTATTATTTTTCATGAATTATTTTTTATTATTATTTTTAGTAGTAGTAGTTTTCATTATTTTCTAAATCGGAGCATTAACTTTTTTTTACGTGACTAAAAACCCTTTTAGTATTCAGTGAGACAGTATACAACATAGGCAGGTTATCTGTCCCCTCGTAGAAATAGGGAATGTCCCATAAATGGTGTTATTCTGGTAGTATGAGATGCTTCAGTCCCTTGCGAAAATGATGCATATTTAATGTTTGCAATATTTTTATTCAAGAGTTGTGTTGCTTCATGTGGCTGGGTTGCAATCAAGTGCTGTGTGACCTTGCATGTTTTATACTTTGCATGAATTTTGCATGATATGTACTTATTTAATTTTCAGTTGAGTAAGTCTTTCTACATGGTTAAAGACTAAAACAGAACTCTTATTATCTCTTTCAAACATTTAACATAGCTTCCGTGTTCTGTACCACTATTGTTTGGCTTTATAAGGCTAGAACACTGGTTGTCATATGGATCCCTTTTACACTTCAACTCCAAATAGTTTATCCTCACTAATAATTTTATGTTTTGATGAGTGTATAAACATGTTCTGTTTGTGTTTTAGTTGTTTATTATATGTTTAAACCACTGAATTACACTTCTTAACTACTGTAACTGCATTTTCAGTGCAGATCCCCCCTAGTAGTTATTGTACCCACAGAAAAGTAATTAGACACTTTATTTGCAGACATCAGTGCATTCCTCTTGCGGTGGCCTGCAGCCCCATGACTTTTATGTACAGAGTTGTTCTTCCTTTAGGATGTAAAAAAAATGAAAACATTTTACATTTTTTCAAGTATGGAGTAAAGTTTGATGTAGCTTTTTTGTAAAGCCTTAGTGGACAAAATGGCTAAATGATCTTTATAAAATACAGTTATCTTTTTGTACACTGTACTCTTCTTTAGTTGGAACAGTGTTGTTTGCTGGGTCTTTAAGGGTTTGATGGAAGCAGATGTGCCTTGACACATTTGATTGATACTTTTTTCAGGACAATGAAAAACCTAAATAGTCATTGCACTGGGGCTAATATGCAGCATTTGTGTTGGTGCCTCTGTTTTGCTTTTAATATATATATTGTTTTATTTTTATTAAAGTAAGTATAGTGCCCCACCATACCTAATGACTGGTTACATATACTGCTTTCTAGACTGATGGCACCATGTTTTAAATTAAAATCTAAGTAACTGGTATTCCCAAAGAATGGTCTTTGTTTGGTAAGGAATTTATAATGAGATGTAAAAAGACCTCCACTTTTGTTTCAGGCACTGTAGGAGGCCTTTTAAGTGTGTTTCTTTTCAGGGCACCTATTTATACCCAAAACAAACACTTACTTTCTGTAAATCAGCTTGGTGATGATGATTGATGATATCAATTCCTGGAAGCCCAACTGAGCCATCAAAAATCATATAAGTGAACGCAAAGACGTTGAAACTACCCATTTTGCTAGGTATCCTTACAAAATAAAGCACTGACCAAAATAAAAGTGATAAACTTTGCTTCAGAAAAAGTCAAGAGTCAAAAGGTAATACTTAAAGAAAACTGCAGTTTGTCCAATAAATTACAAAAATATAGACGGTGATATTTTAAATGGGTGTCCACATCACTTCTTCACTTAACACACTTGTTTAGTGTATTAGTGTATTAATGCAATGTGTAACATATGAGGACCATTAGGAACATAAGAAATGGTGGCCTCAAAATGACAGATCTTGATTCCTTAATACCATATTTTATGATCTAGGACAGGTACTCTGTTTCCTAAATGTAGCTGGGCCTCTGCCAAAGTTATTCAAATGTTAATGACTGGTACTGACTGTTTGGTACTGAAAATTCTGGAAATACTGAAAATTGGTACTGTAAAATGAAATAGGCTACATAGACGACAAGGAAAAAATTAATTCTTTAATGGAGTTTTCTCCCACCTGTTACTTTTTATGTGCTTGATTACAATTCTATTTAATGTTATTGATCTTTCCAACACTCTTTATCTTCCCGCACCCCTTCCCTGACTTAATATAACCCACCTTTCCCCTCCACATACTTACTGGAATATGAAGGTCACCACTCCACTGTTAGGCTAGGTATACATGTGCAATTGTTCTCGTCTGATAATCGGCTCAGGGCCAATATCGGACGAGAATCTGGCATGTGTACAGCGCTTGTCGTCCATCATCCGAACGACCGTCATGACGGATCCACAGGCGATGGTAGACCGTAGTGCTAGATCATAATGCAAGTGAAGGGGAGAGAGTGCAGCGGGGTGCCACTCTGTTGTTCTCCGCCTCCCCTCTCCATAGAGGATAACGGTGCTGTATGTACAGCACTCATTCATGCATCATGCAGTCGTTAGTCCCTTATAACGATTGTGAAAGATCTTTTCCAACGACAATTATTGCATGTGTGTACATAGCCTTTACATCCACTGGCCACAAGTTGTCTTTTCAGCCCATGCAATGTAGCCCCAAAGACTTCTATGGTGCTGTGTCCTGAGGTGATGTCTAATATTAAATGGTGGAGTAGCATAAGGAGTTTGTCACGGAGTGTCTTTACATTAAAGCACAATATTCTAATATAAAAGGCTAAATGTTTGAACTTTGCTGGTTGTTTGCATGATTGCATTTCATTTAAAGTTATAGACATAAACCATCATGATTTTACATGTTTATGCCTCCTCTAAAAAAATTTTTTCTAATGGTTTCTTTCTCTTTTTGTTTTCAGCGAATCGGAAAGCTGGTTGTGCCGTTACCTCGTTGCTAGCATCTGAACTGACAAAGGAGGATGCGCTAGTGTCAGTGGGTGCTAAGAAGAAGAAGAAAGCAAATGAGGATGACTTGGTTGAAATGGATACAGCTCATGAAGACAGCCATGATATGCTAACTCGGGCTAGTTAACCCTGCAGTGTGCAATGCACTTTACAGTTCTGCGCGTAGGAGATCTTCCAGGATCTTTGGAGAAGACTTTTTGCCACCAAAGACCCTTTTAAAACTGTTGTGTCAACAAGGGGATGTAACATTTTATACATGTCTGATTGGTCATGTTTGGAGGATGAGTACTAAACCAGTGGTCTTCATGCAAATGTTTTTTAATGTAAAATCATATTTGTGGTAGAGGTTGGTAATGTTATCTTGGTATATGGTACAGTGTGGTGGGCATGATTGCAGTCAAATGGGCAAGATATACCCTGAGTGGTCAAAGAGACCTACAAGTGTACAGTCATAGACTAGAATTAGTATCTGTAACCAAAGTATGAACTAATGTAAATACAGTACTGCCTTAATCTTTGTTTGCTTACCTCTAAAGGAAGGAATGTTGATATCACTGTAATGACTATTTTATTTATGATAGTATCATTGTGATAAGTTGGCTGGAATAATTAGATACACTGGCTGTGATCTAAAAGAAGATTTGATGTTTACTTTGATTTTGTGAAAAATTCATTGTACGTGTCCAAAATGCTGGTTCTGCCCTCCATTATGTAATTTCTGCTAAACACAAGCAAAATAAGCAAACCTCCTCCAAAGCCTAAATATCAAGGCCATATTTGTTTTCTGATTGTTTTATATGATCAGCAAGTTCCTCCACCACCTACATTTTGTTTGTGATATTTTAGACAAACATGACTATTTCTTAGCTGCACAAAATATGTAATTCCTCATAAAACACCTCAAAACTTTGTAAAAAACCCTTCTAACCACTTCACTAAAACATTTGATTGTGACAGGCAAATTTGGTTGACTATGGCTAAGCTCATACGTTTTAAATTATATTATTTTATGTTTAGTAATGTATCGGTGATGCTAGCACTTTTTACTGCTAGTTGTTTGGTACAAATATTGTTGGTAAACCGTATTCCCTAACTGAATTGTCACTACAACTACATGTTGTATTCATTGACCAGTATCAATGGCTATTTATTTGTTTGTTTGAAACATATAGTTTTTAGTTGTTCATTGCAGAACAACCCTAAAATTTTAAAGTAGAACTCCATTCACATCAAAGATCATTCCCCTGCTGTGTTATTCTCCAGTGTCAGGTAAAACACTGCCATTGTCCAACCAAAATTTAAAAAAAAAAACTTGGAAGGTGATTTGCTATGTGTTTTCTAGGTGCAAAATGGAGGATTTCTTTCCTGACCTCCTTCTGCTGCATGTTCCCCCCCCCCCCCCCCCCCCACAATCTCTGTTGACATATGTCAGAAAAATATCACAGAGGATCAGATGAAAGCAAATTTATTACTCTGGATACCTTGGTATAAGTCACCGGTGCTGCTGTCCTGACTGATAAATAGTGTCCATACAATTTTTGCTTCTGATACCACCTATCCGAACATCATTGTCAAAACTGGGCTGCCTAGAGTACATGGAATGTTAAGAATGGAACTTACTGTCAGAGGTTTTCCTTTTTATCACGGCAGCATTGCATGAATCAGCAACCTGGTCAGTCTTTATTCAATCACCTTTCAGTATCTTGACAGACATATCTAAATTCTGCAGTGCATCACTTTTGGATTTCCACAGTGCATTGCTTTTGGATTGCCTTTGCACATTGTTCTTGTTTATAGTCATTCTGCTCAGCTACCTGTAGATGGTTACAGATCTCTTAAAAGGTAAATATATATTTTTGTATTTTTTTACACATTTGCTTGAATGTAAAAAGAATCAAACTTGTAACGAGACACCAACCATTGTCTGACCACAGTCCATTGTTCCAACCAGCAACTCTACTTCTCCTCAATTGTCCAATTGTTGTACATTTTTCCTGGACAATGTCCATGCTCTTATTACAGCTGCAAGAGTGCACAGAAATGTTTAGTCAAACACTGCAAATTAAATATGTATATGTTTTACAAAGTTTTTGAAATGCTGTACGATGTCATTTAAACTGGTATTTTATACATATTTTAAATATATTATGGATGTCTAGGAATAATGTATGTAGGAGATTATTTCTAGATGGGTTCACATAATAGTAATATAATTTGGGGCAATGAATTTCTTGCATGACATTAAGCCTCTTTATTAACAGTTAGCCTTCTTGTACTGTATCAGTACTAGATGGTTTCTTATAGAATGTTTGAAAAGAGGCACTTAGATGGTTCACTTGAAGTGTACATTTGGGTGAAGAATATAGGAATACAAATAGTTTTTAAAAAGTTCCACAAATTACCAATTTTTGTAAGTAAAAATGTGTAGATATGTTGCAGATATTTTTCACAATGGCTGATATTGATCGATAATAACCTTCTTAAAAATCAATGTGGCCATATTGAAGCATTTCCTTTCATACTCAACTTTGTAAAACAGTTCTGAAGTACATAAATATAGGTATTGAACATCAAAATAAAAAAAATCCTAAACACCAGCACACTTTACCAGAAAACATAGGAAAATGTTGTTTAATCTATTTTTGGGATACAATGGTCTTGTCCAAGCTTTTTCAACCTTTTCACCCCTGAGAAACTACTAAAAATCTAAGGACACCCCTACTAAAACCAATTTGGGGGTCAGTAGAATAAAAAATCTCTTAGATTGGCAACCAGTGAAAAGAATGTCTCCCTTACAGCAGTGGCCATCCAGGAGCTGCCACTGCCATGTGGAGTTGGCTCCAGGGCCTGGCATCAACAAATTGGAGTCAGTTCAGTTTAAGGAACCCTGGTTAAGAATGGCTGGTCGAGTCTAATAAAACTTGCATGTTTGGAGAAAAAAAAAAGCTGTGAGGTTGTGTGTGCCTTCACCTTCAATTACCTATAGTGAAAATAAGCAGAACCTCCTTTTTTCTAAACACTGACTGCACAGCACATAAACAAATTATAGTCCATTTAAAATTACTTGATTTAGCATGTAAATTGTTTTCTATTTTCCTACAGCAGTGTAGAGCTGACATCCTGATCCTGAACTTACTACCTAGTGAGTCAGTTTTGAAGCCTAAAATGCTATTCTCTATGCCTATTCAAGATAAGCATTTACAGATGCTTTAAAGCCAATCTAACCCCAAATCAAGGCAAATAAGGTTCATATGTGAATACAGATAGTATATAGCAGCAAAGTGGTGGATAGAATATCTTTTTTATGGGTTAACACAAGCTTATACATAATAATAGATATGATTTTCTCTCATCTCTGAATTTATCCAGTGGGGTGGCCATTCAGAAGTGATCATGTGACACTCAATGTAGAAAGAACAACAGAGGCTAAACCACATTTCACAACACCCTTCATTACAGAGGAAACAATGTGTGGATCAGTGCACATCCAATTACAGCTACACAATGGGAATTTGTTTATTTAGAAAGGTAATACTAAAACCTTCTCAAAGCAAATGTGTTAATTACTAATTTGATTTTTGGGTTTAGTTGTGCTTAAAAGTTGTTGACAAGCTGAAGCCGATGTGTTTATTGCTTCACCTAAAAAGTTAATTTAAAAGCTTTCCCCACCCATTGCTACAGCTAGGAGCCAACTGAAGATGTCATGTCTTTCAATGACATTTTCATAATGTAAGACTAACAAATACTTGGCAGAACCATTCAGTATTCCCTTCCGGAGAGAGAGAGACATAATCTGTTGCAGAACAATTTGCCATTTGAGCCTTAACAAGGCAGGTTATTTCCACTTCAACAAAACTGTTGTAGGTGGACTTTGATAACCAGTATGATCATAAAGATTTACATGTACTGAGTAGCAAGCTGTTTTGTTTGACACTGCATAATATTTAGATAGAATGCCTTTAGGGAGAAGTATTGCTTGTATGTTATTTTCCTGGATAGGATCATTAATCCAAGCACTTTTCATATTGATGAATGTGTTCAATGCACATTTTGTAAATTCTATGTTTGATTTAGAAATCTCATTTGCCAAAAATCTTTTACTTTGGAATAAAATACAGCAGGTGTGTTTAATAAGTGCAGCATTTGTAAATCTGTGTAAGTTAAGTCAAGTAAAATAGCCGAATAATCTGTATATTTGTGTTTTAACTAGAATTCCACAATTATTTTCTCTTCATAAAACCTCACTCTGTGTTAAAGACTGTGCTTTAGTTTTACCAATTTTAGTTTAATTTTGGTATTTTAGTTTATATCTGAAATTTATTATTTTTTTTTCTACAATTCTAGATTGTTGGGTGCTGGGCTCACCTTCATTTGCCAGATATGCCTAAAACACATTGCCACATATCAAGCAAAACATAGTTGTATTGCAAGTATAGTATTGTCATTGTTTCACACTTATGTATGTTATTACTGGATTCATATGTAATCAGTCAGCCTTTGTGGTTCAAGAGCCTAAATGGAGATTCATACAAGGGAGTTTCAAAAGAACATATGTATCTAGAACAGATTCCCATGTTTTGTTTGAAGCAATGCAGAATTTTATTGTACCGCATAGCATGTCCTTCTGCAATAAAGAACCTGTCTGCTTTCAAATTTTTGTTTTTTTCTGTATAATTCACTTTATTAGCAGACTGGGACCCTTTAATTGAATTTTGCTCCACCCCAAGCAGAGATATGATAGTCTGAGATTCAGTGAGACTCCTATTGTTGCTAACCTAGAAGATATTTATGTGGAAGACTCAACATGTCTCTTCTCAGTACCTCTAGATCAGTGTTTTCGGACCTTTTTAATAAGTGGGAACCCTTAAATAAACTTTTAACATCATCAGCCAGCACATGCTTTATGCCCACAACTCACAGTACATTAGTGTGGTGGTCAGTAGGAAGAATGGCTCTTTTCACTGCTGACCATTGGGAAGAATATCACCCTTACAGGTAGCCAAAAAAACATAATTGGAGGGTGGGCACGAATTGCTTGTTGGTCAAAGAACCCCTAACAACCTCAGCAGTAACCCTAGTTGAGAAACACTGCTGTAGATGTCTTTTGATAGAAATGTATAAAATTATCAGACCAGTGACAGCAATATTCCAGCTAAATTGGTCTGATATGGCCATGTAGGAGGTGTGGGAAGATCTCCCTGCTGGAATCTCAGACATAATATCTACTAAAGAACTGTTAAACCCCTAATGATAAAATCTATATTGGGCAGAATTGGTCTTTAAAACAAAACACCAGCAACTCTATACATTTTAGCTTGATTTTAGCATATAAGTTCTATTCCCTGGCAGCTAGTTTTGCAAAGCTCAAAAGTATTTTTCTGATAGGTTGACAGGCTTTGTCATTGACAGTCTTCCCAATATATTTTAGGCACAGCATCATGTTCTTCTTTTAGTTTCCTGCTTGGCTCCTGCCCAACTTGGTGCCCACTCTTGTTGCATGCCTCACCCAAAAAAAAAAAAATATATATATTTTCAAACCCTGCATATCATCTGCTTGGTAGGTAGGTGCAGACCAAATGATCCAATGCAGAGATCTTATCACCCAGGTCTTTGAGAGATTTCTTTGTTGGCTTCTGTCTAAGGCAAACATCACTTTTGAGTAGACTTCCCTTTAAAAATATTGCTGCTAATCTTAAATTGTGATCTTTAACACACAGAGGCTTTTTTTCTGACTTGCAAAATATAATAGACAATGCAAGCTTCTGTTAGGATAGGGGCAGGGTGAAACTGTTTAGATGATCTGATTTACAGCATTTCTACAGTTTAAAGGACAACTCTTGGCCAATATGTAGCCACAGTCTTATGTTGTATATGCTCTATGCCTCACTTGTTTTTGAGTTGAGAATTGCAGTAGGAAAAGCCTTCTCTGTAAGCAGACAGGTGGGAAGAAATGGTATTTAATTTGGGTTTGCTAAAGGGAAAGATGTTGTAGGCATGGCACTGTGCTGATATTAGTAGTCTGCAGAACAGTGGTACATTATGTATTATCACTCTGCAACTATACAGCACAGCAGAGTAGGTTACATTACTTTACAAAGTCAGTATTCTACTCTACAAATAATTTGCTATTTAAAACATATATATGTTTGAGCTTGATCGCTACTTGTCTGGAGTTACCCTTTAAACTGATTATCTGTAGTGCCACCAATATAATCTGCCATATCTTGATCTCATGCTATTTTAGCTATTTTAGGATAACATAATGCATTCCATATTCCATTTTACTGTGTCAATCGTTTGATTTTATGTTATGGTTTTTTTTTTTCTGAAATCCTAAAGGCCAAAGGTGGCACATCTCATCATTTGATCATACAACTTTCATTCAATGTAAACATTACATGTGTTTGTACCACTGGAAACATATCATGTTTACCTAGCTTATTTTTGGTTTTTATTTTTTCCTGGGGATTATAATCATGTCATATTTTGTTTAAAATATTAATAAAAAATTTAAATTGTTAGTTGTGTTTTTATTCACAGTACATCACATGGACTCTTACATTTACATTCAGCATCTTGCATATCTAAACATTAAAGGTAGTCTGTTATTTTATATATTGATGACATGAGTGAAGCAAAAGGACCATTAAAGCATATCTAAACCCCTCAAAAATGTTATATATATAGCAGGCTTACAAGATGAATTGGGTGCTTTTTTTTTTTTTTTCGCCTTACGATCATCTGGTTATCCTGGCATTAACATACTTCCTTTACTTTCATGTCTTCACTTATTTGTCCTTTGTAAATGTTTATGGAGAAAGTGGTTAACACACAGAAAACAAAATACAAACATATCTGCCTTATGCATATCTCCATCCCATGGTAGATTTATGGGCAAGATTGTTGTTGAACTATGAATGATAGGTGTTCTCAGCCTTAAAATGTGCTCAGCCTAAAAAAAGGAAAACGATCACCTAATTAAACAGTATTTATATGGTACAGTCCAAGTATCCTACAGTACCCTTATGTATCTCAATTTCCAGGTGCTCCTTTCTTTCATGAAAGTATCACATTTTAATGTAGCAATCCTAAATATTCTTTTATCATGACAACCATTATTGATACTTTATAAAGCTCCAACTCTACAGTATAAAAAGTAGCCATCCTTTCACGCAGCATTGAACGTAGAAATTGATTATATCAATATTAGTAAGGTCTAGGTCAAAATGTTTGTGTCTCAGTCTCTGTAAGCAAGATTTTCTCATTGGGTATACATGTTACCTTGTCTCTACCAGAATTCACAACCTAAGGAAATACATACCACCTCCTGGAAAGGAACCCAAGGTGTCCTCAATGCTTCACTTATAACTGTTAGAGGATAAGAATGGTGTTTGATAGCATGATCGATCACTGTAGTTGTGCCTAGTGGTTCAGGCAGGTTTAAAGCACCTGCAAAGTTTGTTTTTGAAGTTTGTGAAGCATACTGTATAAGCTTTTTTATTGAAACAATTGGAAAGTCTACATGGATGCTTCTTTTTTGCTATGCTTCATGTTTATTGCAGTATGCTCCTTTGCTCTGACTCAAAGCTATATTGCCCTATGTGTTTGTAAAACTGAAGCAAAGCTGAAAAATGTTTTCTTTGGCATGGAGTCTTAAGTTTAAGCCAGTGGAGCCTGGGTCTTCTTCAGGTGTAGATCTCCTTCACAAAGCACTTAACATACCTAAAATTGGAAAGTGTATATTCTGGAACAAATAAAACATATTCAAATAAACAATATTTAATAAAATCAATAGTACTCAAAAAGTTAAAACCAACCAAGAAAGGTGAACCATAGACTGTAATGCAAGTTGTTAAACATGCATATTGTCTAAGTGTATTCAGAGCCCTTGATATGAAATGCATTACCATGGGAATGTTTTTCATTACTGCTGATATAAACCATATTTACCCATTCAATCTACATTTGTGAAGAGAGAAAGGGGTCATTTACTTATTCCTTAGCGGGGTAGAATTTAGGAGCACTCACCTGCCCCAAAGGATTCTTGAGGACCAAGACACTGCAGAATCTCTCTATTACCTACAGCGAGAAGCCTCATTGGCTCACCCAGTTGATGTAGAGGATTTTTCTTTCCTTTCTCTTAGTGATTCTCTTAATGACAAGATGTCACCATCTACACATGTGCGGGCACTAAAAGCCTTCTGACAAGTCAAACATAATACAATCCTGACAACAACCATCTTTCAGTCTAAGCTGTATACAAGTAACATGTTGATGATTGGGGTCAATTGCTTTTTCAATTACAAAGTTCCCACTGATTTCACTTAAATTGCTGTTTTCACAAGGCTGCTTTGCATAAAACAATCCCTGTTTAGTATTTAAGTCAATGTGCTTAAGTTGAGAAACTTCCAAGCCAAATAGTTCTTCTGGGAAATCTGAGTATGAATAAAATATCACATAGCTTTTAACAGTTTCCTAATGCACGTAGCGCAAAGCATTTTAACATTATGATCTCATTTAAAAAGAAATGTTAAAGCAGCACTAAGTCATACCACTGCTTTAAGAAGAGAAAAACAGCACTACACACTGTTAAAGCAAAGAATGTGTCTCATGCTGAACAAGCTTCAGGACTCCAGGGGGGGCGCAAGAAAAATAAGTGAAAGTTGAAAGAAAAATAAAAGCAGGGAGCACAGCTTGGTCATGTGATCAAGTCACATGACTGGGTCATTTCCAATCATGGAGCTCTCTCTGGTACTTTTTTCAGAAGGTACAGGTCTTTTGTATTGCTGTCATTAGCATGTACTGTTCTTTCTGAACCATACCAAATGGAAAAGAAGTGTTCAGTAATCTCCGTCATAGGAACACTCCAAAAAATATGTGAACACTTCCCAACCTACAAGCTGAACACTGAAAACTACAAGGAAACAAGAATAGAGGAATAAATAACATGTAATTGTGCATATTATAATAAAAAGAGGCCTCATATTTACTTCTTAGAGCACAGAGAACTTCTGTGCTGTTACTATAAAGTACGGTTGATGTTGTGTTCTATCAAGGTTATGGTTGAATAAATATCAATACAAGAATATCAGTGTGTGGCCATGAATGTTATTAAAAACAACATAAAGGGCATAGAAATAATACTATTTAATAAAAAAAAAATTGTTCCCAGCCAGCTTACAACGTTTACTTGTCCCTGACAGACTGGCTGCAATGCTGAGGATAAAGATCCTTGGAGGAAGCAAAGGAGTTGGCTGCTCCATTCACATATGGAAGTGTTTTAGAATCCCCTGCTGAGGATGCTGTAATTATTGTTTGTCCATACCAGTGTGTATCAGCCGAGGTTCAGTGGAGCCCTTGGGTTCCTCCCGAAGTTGCTAGGGGTTCCTTGAGCCATAAACAACCTGGACCCTTTCATGTCAATTTAAGTGACACCAATGATTATTTTGGATATCTGGAATGATGACATTTTCCCAATGTCCAGCAATGTAAGAAGCATTCTTCTCACTGATCACCATACTAATGTACTGTGAGCCGTGGATATAGTAATTTTTAGAAGGGGTTCTCTAAAGATCTGAAACTTATTTCAAGGGTTGCTTTATATTAAAATGGTTGAGAATGGCTGATCCATTCTGATTCCAGCTTTAGAACTAAAAACTTTAACAAAAGGGTATTTGATTTTATAAAGCACTGACAACAAAAATGTTTATTATGAATGATTATATTTTGTTGATAAAATCTAGTTTTCTCCATAAGTCTCTTGTATAAACGTCTTGTGTTCTCTCCATGCACCATGCACATCCTGTAATCTCTTTATATGAATTTCCTGTGGAAGCAGGCCCAGCAGCTGAACATCACATAAGATCACACAGGAAAGAGTGACAATGCTAGAAAAAGAATGGGAAAGGAAATGTCTGTAGATATACCTTGATAGTATGATTTAACTATACTTCAGGCACAGCTAAAAAAAAAAGCCAAAAAATGTTGTTGTGACATTATAGGAATAAGTGCAACAACAATTTTCATTTAAGGTGGGACCAAAGTTTCTCTTTGAACATTTATTACCGGATAAGTCTAAACCTGATAAACCTGATATTTATTGCAAAAATAGACAGACAATGTACCTTCTGCGATAAAACTGTCTGATCTGTCTTCTTCTGAATAAAGTTACGTCATCCTAGCTTGGCCAATCAAGATGGCTGAAAATCAAAACCAAAAAGAGGAGAAGAAATAGCTGTTGTATTTAAAAATTATTCAGATAATGGTATTTTATAGGACTATTATATAGGACTTCATCTGTCCTTTCTGCATTGAAAGACCTTCCTGGACACAATTTTTTCTAGAGTTTACTTCCACTTAAAAGTTTATAAAAAGTTTTTTTTTTTCTGGCTAGTATAGGGAATAATTCGATTTTTGTTGTCTGTATACTAATGGTAGAATGTTTGTTCTTGTCTTGGATATGCAACAAGAAATCTATATAAATTGAACAGAATTCCTAGGAACTGAGAGTAGCGTAAAATTTAGCTTCACCTAGTTCTCTCATGATAATTCAAAATGTTTAGAGTTTGCCTTACTTTTTCTGTGACAGTGGTCATCAAGACCAACAAAGAGGTCTTGATTTCACCAGCAGGCAGACATTTGCTTTTACATACACTTTATATTGTATTTTATATTAGATTAAATTTTTATTATAACTATGCAGGAAAGATTCACCCTCTGAATTGGCCCTGGTGATTATTGTTATCATTACAGATAACACACAGAACTGCTCATTGTAATGACAAAAAACTGACAGCATGTTGCATTTACAATTTACAGCAAATGTTCCCTCTTCTTGTGTAGGCCATGTGTGGAAAGTTTCGTTTGAGTATTTGAAGGTAAAGTGGGGTACATTTGAATCCGAGTTGTTAGGTCCCAGATACAGGGTTATATGTATTTACCAACAGGACTGCTCCTTCCACTCCAGGATTCCTCCAGAGTTTGCCTGGGGTTCTTTGAGCAATAAACAGTAAGTCAGGTAAGTTTATTGGATACCAATTATGTTTTTGTCTATCTGTAAAAGTGACATTCTTCCCACTGGCCAGCAATGTAAGAGGCCAGAACCACCACACTAATGTACTGTGAGCTGTAGATTTAGTAATTATAAGGTGGGTTTCCTGAAGACATGAACAATATTTCCCCCATGCTAAAAAGGTTGAGGAACACTATCATAGTCCAAAACGAGGTTAACCCAAAAGAGAGAATGATTTGTGAAAAAGCAACTATTGTGGCATGTTAAGGTCCTGCAGTCTCCAGATATTCTAGACAAGGGATACCTCACCCCTCTTGGATGTTATTTGGATGTTTAAAAGAGAAGTTAGATTGCCGCTCTCCAGCAGACTTTTAGGAATTTGTGATTCAGCAGAGACTGAAACAGCCAATTTGGGCATTGGTACATCTTGCAGTAAAGAAAATAATTGATGACATTCAAAATCAACAGAATTTCTGATCTGCTTGCTCATTCTAGGTTAGTAGTTCAGAATGTGTTAAAGGGTCAGCACAGTAGCAAGACTACAGATATTATTTTGAGAGATCAGAAAGGGGGACAATAAATATATTTCTGGTTTGATTTAAATCCAGTTGATGGAAACAGCTATAAATATTATACAGGTGTGTTTGTAATGGCCAGCAAGGTGTTGTTTTGGTGGAGTATCCTCACTGTTCTGCTTGGTAAGAAAAATGCTGAAATATAATCTCCAGCTGGCTCCTACTATAAGCAACTACCAACATTCAGCTTTATTGTCTACAGCATACCATCTTTTGTTTCACAAAAATTAGGAAAGCTTTTCTTGTGTTTCTGTGCTTGAATAAAAGCCAGTTCTCTAGTTTCATAAGCGTGTCTTGCAGCTGCTATCCACACGCCAGACAGGCCCCAGATAATTCAATAAAATCAGCAACATGCGATATGGCTCAATAATTCAGTCATGTGTCTGGACTCAGAGGGCACTGTTATCCAGACCAGACAACTGAACTAGTTTCTTGTTTCACAGGATGCATTATAAATGACCAGCAAAGCCAATAGGGCAGATTTCTCATAACATCAGCAAAGTAATACATGGGATGGTGCCAAATTAACCAATGCTAAACCCAAGAACAAAAGTGAAATATACTGCAAATTGCCAGTCCTTAGATGTGGCTGCATTCATTTTTTTTCAATTTGTTTTAATGTGGATTTCCTAGTATTCCTGCCAGTCATATACATACTGTCCCAGTCAACCTGACAACCCTCACTCTTTGTACTGTACTTTTAAAGGGGAAGCAGCTTTGTAATCCTTAAACAGAACTAAAAAATATCTTTCAGCTCTTCTGCATAGTACTTATCGAATAGGTATAATAAGACATTTTTAACACTACATTCAACTGACCAAACAAGACCAAATAAATAAAGTTCATTGTTAGGGCACACCCGCATTTTATTTTTTATCTTACAGTGAAAAAAATGTTGTACGCAAAATTCAATACAGGGATGTGATCACATGACCTATTTAAATGATCAGTATTGCCTATTAATAGTAGTTAAGTAGAAATCACATGACCTAAGCTAAGGCTGTTCATTTACAGTCCTTGCCTCAATGCATTTACTGCTGTCTGTTAGATCGTAAACATGTGTCTTTATTCCGGCCCTCAAGAACATGAGTTGGACAGCCTTAATGTAAGTATTCAATTTCATGTTACTATTGGAAGGTGTATGACCTGAAGACTGTTGCACTGGGACTATAATTTCTATTTTACAACATATAACAGTGTGGAACAATAGATGGGATGGACCTTAGTTCACAGTATTGCAAAATATAAGTTGATGATTATGTGACAGATATTCAGAGCTTTGGTCATGTGTGGAGCCTCACTTAAAACTTTCAATACAGAATACAGTTTTATTGTTTACTTTCCATTCTCCCAGGAGTCTAAGATTGTGAAACAGCACATCTGGAAGTAATAAGAAATTCTAGGAGGGAGACAGTTTCTAGCTCAGTAAAAAAATTAACATTTTACTTTTTGTGTTTACATCTTTTCAGTCAGTCCTGTTAACCAGCAAAAATGCTTCATTTATCTGAACTTGATTATCAAACGTAGACATGGATAGGGATGTTTGCTAATGTATGATAAAAAACATTAAATTCTATACATCATAAAGTATAAAAGCACTTGGTACTAATTCTAATAAATCGGACCACATGGCATAACCCCAATGCCATCACTTTTCTGGAAGGAAAACATATTTATGGTTTTTCCATGCTTGTAGTACTGTGTGTTAGAGCATGAAATATACCAGTGGTAGAAAACAAAAACATGGCTCATCTGCCTCTTCAATAGTAATCTTCAGTGAACAGCTATTTTTAAGTAATGAAGGAAGATACCAAGCATTCACAGATCTAGATACTGTAGATCAAAGTCAGGACATAATTAATAAATTGTAGATAGAAACCCCTCCAATTACTCTTGCTTTTCCAAAAAACAGTACTAATAAGTGTTTTAAACTATTCAATGAAGCATCTTTTGTGCCATGGCTCTCTAGCATAGTGTTACAGTGTCTCAGGGCGGGATGGTGGACCCTCTGTGTCACCAGCCTGCTTGGCAGAGATGTGCAGGGGGCACAAAAGCTAAGCAACTGACTTTTTTCTCCAGAGCCTCTAGAGGTGAGGATGTTGCGTTGCAGGCTGTTGCCAGGCTGCAGCCCCCATGCACAGTAACTGCTGATAGGTTAGGAGCAAAGGGTAGTACAGGAAAATGAGACAGAATCGTAGTCAGATGAGCCAGAGGTCAGGGCAGGCAGCAATCAGGAATAGTCAGACAAAGCCGGGTTCAGGAAGTCATAGATCAGGTGACCAGCAAGTAACAAAATCCACCACCAGAGGGAGTGTTGGAGCAGAGGCAGCTCAGGTGGAGATCACACCACCACCAGCAGGTGGAGTGCTTCTGTGGAAAATTCTGGTCCTCTGAGGGAGTAAAGGGGCAGCTTTCACTGGACTCATACCAGGAAGTTAAAAGGGCATAGAATTCCTGAGTAGAGCTGCTGCAGAGGAGTGCCAGGGACATGGGTGACACAGAAGTGGGCACAGATTCCCTGGTCCTGTGGGGATCTGTGACACATAGCAGCTGCAAAACGCTGTAAAAATTAACTTTCATGTGTTGAATCTGCAGAGCTGAAGAGTTTTTCTGAGTGCAATAAGTACAATAACAAACTTCTTTCTTCCTGATCTCTTGAAATATTATTTTTGTCATATTGGCTAACAGATCACTAAAATCTTATAGCAGTGTGAGCTACTGGATAAAAATGTATGTATATGTAATAAAATATATGTATATAAATATATATTCAAACATTAAAAGAGATATAATGTTACCATACGAAGTCTAAATTGATTCACACAGATTATACTTGTCCAGCTTTTTTTAAGAAAAGATGATTTTTACAACAAGTTTTTACAGCTGCTATCTAAGAATTTCTAGAAAGCTGTGACGTGTTAAATGGTACAATAAAAGCCTATATGTGAAGTTATTGGAATAGCAAAAGAAATAATTGATGTGAACAAGCTGGACTGGCATAGTCTGTATATAGTAATTTAGGTTAGGGTAACATTATCTCTATTACCAGCAATACAAAAAGATCAGAAATTTCAAGGCAGACTGTCCATGCATGTTTCTGATTTTATGAATTCGATTGTAGTAACAAAGCAAGGACCACATGTGCTGAACCTCATTCTAATGTCAAGAAATCGTACCTATTTTATACACAGACAGACAAGTCAATAGCTGTAAGTGATCTGAAATGTGGTATCATCCACTTATATATAGTGAGAAAACTGAAGAAAATGGCTGGACAAATGAAAGAAACAGGGGTATTGTTTCATCCTCTCTATGATTTACATGTGGTCATCTTGGGCCGCTCAGTCATAACATTAGGATGTTCAATAGAGTAGATACAAGTGAACAACAAGAACCTGCACAAACCATCAGCTATATGTCCAGGCAATTAGCATTCCGTAGAATGGGTTAAACAATGGCAGCCTACACAATTAAGTAATGGTCCACTTAGAGGATAATGAAACCTGCTTGTATCTATTAATCTACTGAAATATGAATTTTTGGGTAAACATGGCCTTTCAACAACATTTACATTTTAGAAGTAAACACTGATTATTCTGCTTGCTCACATAATAAGTAGATTTTTTTTTCTTTTCTGTTGTTTATGCTGTTTAAAAACTTACTCAGCAAATATTCTTACAGCTATCAAATGATGACCTTAGGAAGGCTAAGCCAAAACTGTTGTTGTTTTACATTCATGCAGTCTAAAAATAAAACTTGTCACATCCCATTTCTTTGTCTTTAGAAACAAATAGACCTTTTGTAAACTTTAGAATTAGGCTTTACAGTGCATATACATAGTTCTTTGTAAAAAAGCTAAAACAAAGCAAATTCTCTGCCTGCATAATGGGAAGCTTGGGAAATGGTATTGTGAGAGAGACCATCTAGGCCAGTGGTCCCCATTCTTTTGGATCTCACGGACCACTAATCTCATGGACTCCGGAAGCGGAAGAATCTTCCCCCAGAGTGACGTCATGATGCCAGAACCTGTCCACTCTCCCATCGCAGACTCAGACCCGAGAAACGACCCACCTACCATCCTAAGCCAGCGATGTCTCCAGCAGAAATGATCCGCAGCTCTGGCCGGTGCACCCCCCAGGCGGGGTCCTTCCGACCCCGCTGGGGGTGCACTGGCCAGAGCCGCAGCCCACTTGTCGGGCCACGGATCGGGGGTTGAGGACCCCTGATCTGGACCACATAATACAAGGGTTTCTTCTGGAGTTATATTTATATAATATATTTATACATCCTGACTCCATGTCCCTGCAAAGTCATACTGTACAAGCTTAAAACTCTCTCTACATTGCTTAATAGAAGATTAGTACACTACTAGCATTTAAAACTACAGGGAAAAAGCAAAATACCCAAAGGAAATTTACATTAACATTGAGTGACCATACAAACTCACTAAATACAGAAACCTAGTAAGTCTTTAACATAACCAGGGCTGAATTTATACTTTTTGGTGTTTTAGTTAAAACTGTGCTTCTAAAACTCTCCTTCCATCTGCATTTTTTTTTTGTGTCTTAAAAATTTTTTTTGCCATAAAAACGTTATAAATTAATTATTAAAAAAGTAAGAGTAAAACAATCAATCAGATGTAAATTGTGTGACTTCTTCTAAGGGACTGGTACACTCATTGGCAGTTCTATAAATACATTTGTATATCTGTATATCTAGCAACATAAAGGTAATAATCAGGGTGCTGACAATGTAAAGTCTGTACTGAATTAAGAGAACAAGCTAGACTGGAATTTGTTTATGCTTACACTTATATGATGTTTTATTTTATTTGTTATCTAGATTACGATCTACTACCTGTCCACTTGACCCAATTCCCCCTGATCTACTTCATCCTAGCCCCCCCCCCCATCCTCCATCCTAGCCCCCGCCCTAACCGAACTATTCAACCTCTCTCTCTTTCTGCTGATATCTACCCCTCCGCTTTCAAACATGCCATTATTCTCCCTATGCTGATGAAACCCTCAATAGACACCTCTCCCCTTGCCCTCTCCAGTCTGGCTTTCAAACTGCCCATTCCACTGAAGCAGTCCCTACTTAAGTGGCCAATGACCTCATCAGAGCTAAGTCTGAAGGCAACTTTTCCCTGCTCCTTCTCCTTGATCTTTCCTCTGCTTTTGACACTGTTGATCACCCCCTTCTAATACAAATCATGCGCTCCATTGGTATCTGTGACACTGCTCTCTCTTGGTTTGCTTCCTATCTGTCTGACTGCTCCTTTCAAGTTTCTTTCAATGGTAACTCCTCCTCACCCACTCTCCTCCCTGTTGGTGTTCCCCAAGGGTCAATTCTTGGACCGGTTCTCTTTTCTCTGTATACCTCCTCTCTCGGTAATCTCATTTCCTCCTTTGGCTTACAGTGCCATTTGTATGCTGATGACACTCAAATCTATCTGTCCACCCCTGACCTGTCTCCCTCAGTCCTGGATAAGGTCTCATGCTGCCTGTCAGCCATCTCATCATGGATATCTGACCGATTTCTAAAACTCAACTTGGATAAAACAGAACTCGTCATCTCCCCCCCTCACATTACCAATCTCCCCCTGACATATTCTTAACTGTAAACAACACTGTTATTCGGGCCTCCCCTCAGGCACGTTGTCTTGGTGTCACCTTTGACTCGGCTCTCTCATTTACCCCCCATATTCAGAACATTTCCAGGTCCTGTCACTTTCACCTACGCAACATCTCCAAAATCCGCCCCTACCTGTCCCCTGAGACCACCAAACTCCTTGTACATGCTCTTATCATCTCCCATCTGGACTACTGTAACCTCCTCCTCTCTGGTATTCCACTAACCCGACTCTCTCCTCTACAATCTATTATGAATGCTGCAGCCAGACTCATCCATCCTTCCCTCCGCTCTTCTTCGGCTGCATCTCTTTTCAGCTCTCTTCATTGGCTTCCATTTCATCTGAGAATCAAATTCAAGCTCCTGAGCTTTACTTTCAAATCTCTCCACCGTTCTCGTCCCACTTACCTTTCTGACCTGGTAAAAAAATACTCCCCTAGCCATTCTCTTCACTCCTCTGATGACCTACAACTGACTTCCTCACTCATAACCTCATCACACACACGGTTACAAGACTTTTCTAGAGCTGCCCCAACTCTCTGGAATGGTCTTCCTCATCCTATTCAGCTTGCTTCTACTTGCTCCTGCCCAAAGAGCACTCCAAACCTATTTTTTCAAACTCATCTACCTGTCTTCTTCTGTCTCTTAAAACTCTCACTATTTCCCACCACTACATATCTCCCCTCCTATTGTGTGTTAGTTCTCCCACCTCCTAGATTGTAAGGTCTTCAGGACAGGGTCCTTTCCTCCTCCTGTGTCACTGTCTGTATTTGTCTGTCATTTGCAACCCCTATTTAATGTACACCGCTGTGTAATATGTTGGCGCTATATAAATCCTGTTTATTAATAATTTTATTAACTGCAAAAATTCCACCTAGCAAAACATGGGGAAACGTCACACTTAGACATACGTTAGCTAATAACTATGAATTTATTGTCATTTAAGAAGCTTCCTGGCTCGCATCCTTTATAATCTATAGTTAGGATGGCCTGAATAAGCCAATAGGTATAACCTCTGCATTTAGCCCCATCTAACAATATATGCCATATTTCCCACAATCTCTCCTCTCACGCATAACAACCCCACCAGCAGCCACAAACCTCTACCCTGTCCTTGACTCACATTTTGCCTGCCTGCAACCACATGCCCCTTCGTTATCCACAATTACCCCACCTATTTATGCCTATTTCATCCATATCTTTGAAAAAAAAAGCCAAAATGAGCATAAGTTTTAAATTAAATATCTCAATTCTTCTGCATTACCATACCACAAACTATTCAACAACATGCTTCATGCTACATGCTTTCAAAGTTCAAATTGCATACATGTGGATGATATTTTTTGCTACATTTTTACCTAAGGGAAAGGCCTGCACATCCTTTCTCAGAAAACTATACATTTCCCAGAATTTGTTCACTACATATGTTTTACATTGCCCATTCCAGTTTCCAAAGTTGAGGATACCACACATGCAACATCATCACATACATCTTTTCATTTCTTGGAAGACACCTTATTGTTAACATACGTAAGACCAAGCTATAGTTATCACTATTTATTGCCTACTAGGATTTTTACAATACTTATTTGTCAACTTTTTACTGCTTAAGTTGAAATAAAAACTTGTTAGGTGTTAATCTTTTCAACTGTAAACTTCTTAAGACTTAAAACAAAAGATGAAAGTGAGGAATGGTATATATCCTATGTATAAATGATTAGCACAGAATTAAAGTTGCCCTACCATATTTGTATAATTTTGTATATAATACATCATTTTTTAAAAGACACTGCAAGGGATTTAAGAAATATATTATATACATACATATATATAAATGTTTGTTTAGTTTGTGTAATTACAAAGTATCTGTTATGACTATCAAAATTACATGCTAGTTCTGGCCTACTTTTCTATGGAGACTACAGTATTCTAATAACTATAATAACATGATATGAGATACAACAATAGCATTAATATTGATGTTTTAAACAGTGTGACCTTCCAATAGTTATTGTTGTCACATCAAATGTGATGAAACAGCATGATCTGAAAACAAGACAGTGCTTGCCTTTTGTTGCAGCAATAACAAAGCTTGCATTTTCCAAAGTATATAATATTTATGGCACAAGCAAGGTTAAGGTCATGGCACCAACAGCATTTTCAAATGCTTGGTAAGTATATGCTGACTTTAGCTTTATTGTGTGTAGTGTGCTATATTGTAATACTTAGGGGCAAACCCGCTCTTAATCTCATCCTTGCACAAAGATTTTGCAACTTGAAATAACAAGCTTTCCCTCTCTGTAAAGGTAGAGTACCAGTTGCAGCATCCTGAGTCTGCCCCTATGACTCTGTCTACTTTCAGTACAATGAGGAGAGAGGTCCCTATCCTAAACCTTGGCACTTGGACCCCACATTGTTGCCACTGGAGGAATTTACTAAAATAAAGTAGTTGGTGCAATTTAATACAGTATGCTGTATGTAAGGCAAGGAAACTACAGATCTTTTATGAAACAGGAAATGGGCCAAGACAGTTGCCAATCACTTCTATTTTGTACAAGATACAGTATTTGCAAATGGACTACTGAAAAACACTGACATCTTTTTTGTTGTTCATTAGCAATAGCATTGCCTGATTGTGACCTAGAGATGCCCAGACTGTAATACAAACCAGAGCACAGTGGCTCAGAGGTAAGTCCTCTTGCCTATTGCAGCGCTAGGTCCCAGGTTTGAATCTCAGCCAGGACACTATTCGCATGGAGTTTACAGATTCTCCCTGTGTTCGCGTGGATTTCCAGGTACTCTGGTTTCCTCTCACACCCCAAAAACATGCAGTTAGGTTAATTGGCATCCCCCCAATATTGACTTTAATAATGACATATGACAGAGGTAGGGACATTAGATTGTGGGCCCCAGCTATTCACAATGAAAGCTAGTGACATGACTATGGACTTTGTACAGTGCTGTATAAATACTGTGTAATGATAATATATACCTAAATTATGCCTTTTTAAAAAATTTTGAATAAGTTAATGGCAACGTATAGAGGGATTTGGGGTGGAACTTGCAATGGTTTTTGGTAGGGGTTTCGGTGAGTGAAAAGCAGTTAGATTTAGGCACCTGATAATCGCACCATTTGGTGACCATCTGTGTAAATCACTATGTGTACTTTTTTCACCTTGTTAAAGGGCACCCTATAACATAAATTGAATAAATGATATCTAATGGAAAGTGATTATAAAAAATCCAGCAGTCAGTATTGGTAACTCAGGGCATTTCATTTGTCATGTTTTCTACAGCCTAAAGAACCCTGCAGCTTTAAAATTATGCTGGTTATCTTGGAGGCTTCTGTAGCTCCACCCAAAAAGGTCTTTGGATGGGACAAAAGAGTTATACCACAACTGGACACCGGATGGCAGCATAGACCATGCTCTTTTATTAAATATACATCTTACAGGACTGTTCTTATGAAGTTTGGTATATTGTACCATTAGTTTTCTATAATTTGTACCAGATTATTTTAAATGTACAGCTTTAAACATTGCTTTTAGCAGATACCTGGTAATCATAATGCAGACTTATTATTGGTTATTATTAACCCCTAGGTATTAAGCAGAATTACATCTGAAACATTTTGGGTTTATGTATGGTAAGAATTTTTGATTATTTTCTCTTCCAAAGGCAACTCTAACATTTTGGTTTGTGCCACACTTTCTGTCCAGGTGGCCATTGGCAAACAGTCATTTGATCTAATTCACTAACCTAAATGAGTATGCAGAGCAGTATTTCTCATTTTAACAAATGCACATTTGATTAGTAATTCAAAAAGTATTTTCTTAAAGCAATCTATAGTAGTTGCTGAAACTATTTCCTGAGGGAGCCGATTCCACATTTTCACAGACCTTACAGAGAAGAATCCCTTCCTTATCCGGATCTTAAACTTCTTTTCCTCCAGATGCAAAGAGTGCCCCTTGTTCTTTGTAATTCAGTTCAGCTAATCTCTCCTTATAGCTGAGCTCCTCCATTCCTTTTATTAGAAATGTATTTAAAAGTTATTGTATATACTCAAATATATATTGATCAAAATATCAACCAGGGTAATCCTTTTCACCTCAAAATGCAGAAAAATGTTTTGACTGTGATGCAAAATGCAGCCACCACTAATGACATTGAAAAGAGTAATCAATTCTAAAAAAATTTTACATAAATAAATACAGTCAGGTTAAGGTAGTTTAGAGTTGGTTTATGATTTTTCCTAAATTATCTTTTTTGCATTACTGTTGTATGCTACTGTTCATGTATTCAATACATGAAACCAAAAACATAGGGATTTAAGGCAGGACATTATAATTTGATTTAAAAAGTACATATTTTATTTACAGCCCTTAAAAACATATTTTACACTGCTTAACATTCTCATTGTTGTTTAACGCTTTTCACAGAAGAAATCTGCTTCTTCAGGAAATTCAATGAGATCTAAAAATTATTGCACCATCATACATTTTTGAAACACACTTTAAAGTACGATGTGATTAAATGATGAAAAGACATCAAATCAAATGCATGAAAGGCCTTTGAAATGATGTAGAATATATCCTTGGAACAAGGGTGCCTGATGGTGGTGCCGTTTGTTGGAGATTGGCAGCCATCAGGCACCCTTGTTCCAAGGATATACTCTACATCATTTCAAAGGCCTTTCATGCATTTGATTTGATGTCTTATCATTTAATCATGGCAATGATTCCTTCTGAATCTCCCTACTTCTAATCTTGCACTCCGATGTCCACAATTCCCCTGAGGAAGCCAATATAGGCGAAATGCGTTGGGACACGACATCTACCTCTCCTTATACCTTTTTTCTGCTTCCTAAGTAATCATTGTCTAGTTTTTGCATCCCCCACTGCATTTTGTCCAGTAGGGAAAATTTAGGATTAATTCACACATGTATACAATTGTGAAGTATAACATTGTATGTGTTTGATCCACCATTGGTTTTTCAATATATTGCTGCACCTTAAATTCCCTGTCTTTTCTTGTTTTTTCATTTACCATATACTTATCAGGGTATGCAGCACAGTATATATTAGAGGAGGTGAATTTGTGTATTACACTATATTAACTATAAAGTATCATATATGAGGATGATTGTTGCACCTATATCTGGATAAACAGCATATGAATATTACTAATACCATTTAAAAAAATAAATAACTTTTGTAACCATTTAAAGTTATTCAAAACATTTCTGTTTAAATAAATCAATATATTTGAAATTTACAAGGTCTTTTTAATGGGGACCAGTGTAGAACAAGAGATTGTGAATTTTGAATTAATTCCTGACAGGAAAATTACATTTTTTCGCCAACCCTGGAAATGTGTGGCAGTAGAATGAATGTAGTTCAAAGACAGGGTTTTTTGGCAACAATTTTTTGTGTATTCAACAAAAATCAATAGTACAATCTCATAAGTGTAAACAGCAAACAATAATGTCAGTAGTACAGATTTATAAGTTACTTCCCCATCCTTGGAGGTTAATTACCCAAATCTTTTTGTAAACATACACAGTAAAAATTAGAGGAGTATTTCCTCCTATTTAGAGGTCATATACCTCCTATGCTAGACAGAGACCAGCTATTTTAAAGTGCATAGAACATAAAACATATACATATTTCTGACGCAGCTTTGTTAACCCGACGCGTTTCACCCAATCTAGGCTTCCTCAGGGGTAATGCTATGTATGTTGATGTTCAAAGCTCTGTTTCTTGAAGGCATCTAAATGTTAAATAAATATCTGTTACAATAATATATAGATATTTAGGTAATTGTTTTATTTCTTATTTTAAGAGATGCCTAAATTACTTTTATTAGAATGTGTTATTAGAATAATTAGTGTCACATATAATCCTGGGGTTTGATGTTATATAGTACATCAGGAATCAAAACAGATATCCTTATATGTGTATTTAATTCAAATAGTCCTGTTCCTTCAGTGGTAACATAGCTAGTTTTTACATTTTTCTATATTTCAATATATTTTTTATCTTATAATGATGTGTATATCTGCTCAAAGCAACTATGACTGAATAAATCTAATGTCATAAATAAGTAGTAACACACTTACATTATCCTTACTTGCACACGTGTATTTGTCATTTTATGAAGTAAAATGAAATGGTCTATTTTTCCTGCATATAAGAATGTTTCCTCCTAAAGTACAGGGATTTCTTGAAGGTTCTCCTAATAGAAAATCAATAAAAGGAGCAAGAAAAAAGACACAATTAAGGAAGTACTTTTCATTCATATAACTAATAAATGAATGTATATTCAAAAGATGCCTCAAACCAACAGAATAAAAAGAATATTGATTAACATACTGTATATTACCTACCAAATTCGTTATAGCTAGCATATAATTATCTAGTACAAAGCTGTAAGATAACTAAATACCATTTTTTGTGAAAATGTTCCTTGGAGTTGTTGAATTTCACAGGATCTGTGGTATAATTGTGAGAAATCTTTCATATGCTAATGAAGAGTTATGTAACCTTATTGCGTTATTACACTTAATGACTCATAGCTATTAATATATATTTTGTCATTCTCCCTGTTTAGTCACATACATATGCATCTGTGCTGGAAATCTTGCCATAGCAGTATGTCTTAACCTTTTCACCACCATAAATGAAGCTTGTGGTTCACAGTGATATAATCATCAGACCAAAACATATAAAAATTCATGTATGGGAATTGTATTCCTCCCAAAATGATTTGTTTTTCTTACCATCTAGTACTGGGCCCTTCACTCCTCCTGTGTCATTGTTTGAACCGGTCTGTCTATTGCAATCCATATTTAATGTACAGCACTGCCTAATTTGTTGGTGCTTTGTACAGTTTTTTTTTTAAATTGTATTTTTATTGAAATTTTCAACAGGGTACAAAAAGGGAAAAAAAGGGGGGGGGGGGAAACATAAGGGGAGGTAACACTATAGGAATGCATCAAAACATATTCCAGAATAAAAAAAAAAAAACATCATACATTAGTTTTTGCGCAAAGGATACCTTTTTTTAAACATCTTAAGATACATGGGTGAAACAGATAAAACCTGGGCCATATAGCATTTCCCATTTAAGAGAGGAGCCCTGTGGGTATCAGACAGACAAATTAGCATATTAATGGTCCCACGTCTCAAATTTGGCCATCGTGTCTCTAAGGAGCGCCGTAAGATACTCCATAAGGCGGATCTCTTGGATCCGCGTGTATAAATTCTCCAAGGAGGGCGGCAGCATCGTTTTCCATCTAGAGGCTATCAGTGTGCGCGCTGCAACCAGAATATGGGAAACCAGTTTACGGGACACTTTTGGCAAAGTTAAGGGAGGTCGCCCTAGGAGATAAGAAAGAAGGTCCAATGTCATATGTTGTTGGGTCACTGCTGATATCAGATCGTTGACTCGTGACCAATATGGCTGAATAAGGGGACAAAACCAGAATATATGTTCTATCGTACCTCGGTGGGTACCACATCTCCAACACCTAGGGTCTACATTAGGAAACAGACGGTGAAGCACTGCCGGTGTGTGATACCATCTAAGCACAATTTTGTACAAATTTTCTTTATACAGGGCGCAGATAGAGCTTTTATGCGCTGCCTCCCAGATGTCAAGCCAATCTTCAGGAGTTAAAGACTGACCTAGAACTGCCTCCCATTTGAGCATATAAATAAATTTAAGGGAACCTCCCTGTGTAGAACCATGCAGAAGGCGGTAAATGGAGGAGATTGACCCTTTGGTGCGGGGGCCCTCCACACACAGTCTCTCAAATGCAGTAAGGGCCTGGAAGGTGGCTCAGGGTTGTAAGGATGAGATATAATGCCTTATCTGTAAATAGGCGTAGAAAGAGGTACGAGGTAGTTCAACTCTATCACTCAGCTCAGTAAAGGAAAGTAGCCTCCGCTCAACTGGGTGCAGGATATGCCTAATTTGATATAAACCCCTGTCCTTCCAGGGGCCAGCCATTGAACTTGAAAGGCTATCAGGAATCTGTGGGTTGAAGATTATGGAGGTTAACCTCGAGGGAGAGGATGCCAGAATATATTTAGTTTTGCAAGCTCTCCACGTGTTCCTCGTAAAAGCCATAGGCGCTGTCAAATCAGATTCCGTCAACAGTAAGGAGGAGCTCCACAACATAACATTGGGGTGAGCAGGGGCTATCCATTCCATCTCCAATTCTACACAAATACTAGGGGGATATAGAGAGGTCCACAGCAAAAGCCGTAAATGGGCCGCCAGATAATACTTATAAATATCCGGTGCCCCCAACCCTCCATTCTCCCTGGGTGTACATACAATATGCTTAGCCACTCTGTGTCTTTTATAGGCCCAGATAAACCGCAGAAAATTCGTTTGGACTCTTTTCAGTGCCGGAGGCGGCACTCTAACTGGCAATGTCTCAAATAAATAAAGCAGTTTGGGGAGGAGCATCATTTTAACCAAGGCAATCCTACCTAGTAACGACAGGGGGTGATTCCGCCACTTACTCAAAAAATTAGTCACCTCCCGAAACAATGGAGGAAAATTGCAGGGGTACAATTGGGCATAAGTGGAGGTAATGTGTGTCCCTAGGTAGCGGAGGGAGCGCTCTTGCCAGATTAAGGCAAAAGAGTCTTGCAGGGGCTGCAGTTCCAGTGGGGGAATATGAGAGGCAAAGCCTCTGTTTTAGAGGAGTTAACCTTAAATCCTGCAACTTCACCATATATCTTTACCTCTTTCCATAAATTGGGAAGAGAGATAATCGGTTGGGACAGAGTCAATAGGATATCATCAGCATATAAAGAAAGCTTATATTCCTTCCCTTTCACTGGAATCCCATGTATATTTGAATTGGAGCGGATACAGGCCGCCAGGGGCTGTATACACAAGGCGAAAAGTAGAGGTGACAAAGGGCACCCCTGCCTCGTCCCGTTTTTAATCGTGAACAGGGCGGAGGATGCATGGGACAGCTTAACTGAGGCCAATGGGGCCGTGTACAAGCACTCAATCGCCCTAACAAAGGGGCCCATAAAGCCCATTTTGTTCAGGGTAGAAAAGAGAAACGGCCAACTGAGGCGATCAAACGCCTTTTCGGCGTCCAGACTAAGTATCAAGGATGGGGATTTCCGTTTATTAATAATATCAATGATGTTAATCACCCTCCTGGTATTATCACCCACTTGTCTAAATGGGATGAAACCCGTTTGATCCCCATGGATGAGAGCAGGAAGGAACTTAGACAGTCTAGAGGCTAGAATTTTCGTAAAGATTTTTAGATCGGAATTTAAAAAGGGCTATTGGTCTATAATTCGAACAGTCTAATGAGTCCTTGTCCGGTTTCGGTATCACCGTGATATGGGACACCAACATAGAGGGAGGAATCGGCTTGCCTATCAAAAAATCATTGAATAGTTTAAGAAGATATGAGGAGAGTTCCGGCAAAAATGCTTTATAGTACAGGTAGGGCAAGCCGTCCGGGCCTAGAGCTGTAGAGGATGGCAATTGGGTAATGATTGTCGTACGTTCCTCCTCTGTAATGGGATTATTAAGTTGTTCTAGATATTCGGGTTCAATCCTGGGAAGGTCCACTCGTGCTAGATATGATTCAATGTTAGGCCTCAGAGATCTACCCAGGGGCGCTTGGGCGCTGTGAACCTTTTGGTACAACCATGATCATAGCGCACCAACCCGCTCTCATCCTTGACTGCCCCCGGAGAGGATTGTAGCTGCCTATCCCTCAGCTTGCGGGCCAGCAGCGAATCCGCTTTGTTACCCTTATAGTAGTACTGCTGGCGGGTTCGCTGCATCTGCCAACTAACTTTCCACAGCTCCAGAGCTCGTAGTTTAGACCTAAGAGTGGTTATTTCCCTTAGGAGGCCCAAGGACGGCTTTGATGCATATTTTGCCTCAACAGACTTTAAGGCCCGTGCCGTAATTAAACGTTGTAAGTTAGAGTCTCGTTTCAGTCTGGAGCCCAGAGCTATGCAATGACCCCTGAGTCCTGCTTTGTGTGCCATCCAAAGCGTAGATGTATGTGCGACAGGGTCTTCGTTTTCCCTGAAAAAGGTTCTTAAAGTGGCGGATAGGGAGGACTTAGTTTTTGGATGTTTAACCAAATATTCATTCAGCCTCCAATGGCAGGCTCTCGTCGATTTGAGGGAAAGGGTCACATCTAATGTAATAAGAGCATGGTCAGACCAGGTGATTGGATGTATCTCAGCAGAAATACTGTTCCTCAGGAACAGTAAACAAATATTCTTTACGGGTGTGAGTACCATGTGGGGGGAGTAGAAGGAATATTGTCTCCCAGAGGGGTGATAGATCCGCCAATTTTCGTAGAGCTGGTACCTCCTGATCAGTTGCCTGAACACCCTGGTCTGTCTGGACACCTGCGCAGAGGGCCGGGAATGGAGTAGGGTATGTCTATCCTGGGTGGGAGAAAAAAACAGATTAAAGTCACCTCCCACTATCAAATAGGTGTGGTCAAATTTTTTAAGAAGGGACAAAACCTTGCTGAGAAATTGAGTCTGACCATTATTAGGGGCATATACATTGCATAGCGTGATAGACACTCCTTGTACAGTCCCATTCAAGATAATGTATCTCCCCTCCGCATCAATTATAGAACCAGAGAGAGAAAATTGAAGGGAGTCTTTCAGGAGGACCGCCACTCCGGCCTTTTTCTTGCACAGAGAATTAGCCAGATAGGACTGGGGATAAAGTCTGGAGGCAAAATTAAAAGTGCCCGAATTATCAAAATGGGTCTCCTGTAGGAAGACAACATCTGGGGACAAACGTTTAAACTCCCTTAGTGCTAGTTTTCATTTCGTGTTAGAATTCAATCCCCGGACATTAAAAGATAAAATCTTAGCAGCCATCAGGACCATAAGGAGACCAGAACGCCGCAGCCAAAACCACCCTTATACAGGTATATCCTTGAGGAAACTGGTGGAAAGACATGTAGAGCCGCCCACCACCAGCTTTGTACAGTTTAATGTTATTAATAATAATTTAAACAGCTCTTCAGCACAGCACATCCCATGGGATTATAACCAGCAATTTTGATAAACTACAATTCATCATTTATATAATTACTCACTACTACCACCAGCTTTTGGATTACAATCAGCCACAGCCTTTTTATTGGTTTACCACAAATTTCATAGGAAGGGAGAGGTGGGAGGATTTGAAATCTTCAAACTGACATCTCTTTTCCTTAAGAAAAAGGAGAACAAAAGTGATGACAACAAAGAAAAAAGGCAAAGTCCCAGAAAGTGAACACACAAAAAGTAGTGCAATTATCAACTCAAATGTCAACAATGGAAAATACAGTACTGAACCCACAAATGTACACAGTGAAGAGTCTTTGCTTCTTTGTTGTTCTTGATTTTTGTTTAGTTCGGAGTCTTTTTAAATGTATTTGAGGTTTTTTTTTTTGTTTGTTTAACCACCTGGGCGTTTCACTGATGTCTAGATTTCTGTACCAAAAGCGGTACACTGTTTTTCATGAAATTTTTTTTTTTACATTTTAGACCTGTAACTTACAGAAATATGTCCGAACAAGGGTCTAGTAGATATCATGAATATAAAAAAAAGTTTGAAACACACAATCATGTAAAAAAAAAAATGTACTTTTAATAAAATTAAATAAAAAACACAAAAATCAGTCAGTTTTTTGATGCAAAAAGTGATCCTATTTTTTTGCATAGAATTTTTTGTTTATATTGTGGGCTTGTAATTCTTAGGATTAACTCCTGGGTATGATAATTATATTTATTTATTATATTATATTCATAAATTATAACATAATACATAAATATAAATAATAATTTAAAAAAATAATGAAATAATAGACAATGTAATCTAAATATAAAATTAATAATGTACTTTTATTTTTATTTCATGTTGTGTGGTGTTTTTGTACTGTAAAAACCATTTAAAAGCAGATTACATTGTAATCTGCTTTTAAATTTCCCTCCCTGACACACCCCCATACATCACCAATCACATCACTGGAAGATGACTCATCCTCCGAGTGATGTGAGTGGGGGATTTCCCTGCCCTGCTCACACAGACAGAGACGCTGCTGCTGCTGGCATCTCCGGAGAGATGCACAGCACAATGCAGGATTTCTGCATTGTGCTTCACATCCCACTGCAGATGCCAGCAGCAATAGCAAATTTTTTATTGCTGCTGGAGGAGCTGCGGGGACCAGGTAGATATTTTCTTTCAGTTGTAATCGGATTGTCATACAATGTATGACAATGGGATTGCAATATAACGTTTGTTTACATTTTTAACCACCTGAGAAAAGTTCGGGTTTAACACTTTTTGCAAGTGTTTTTACCCCGAACTATGTCGGGTTTAACGGCCAGGTCGTTAATATATATATTGTACAAAATGTTTTTGTGATTGCAACATTTTAATAAAAAACGAAAATTACACACTATTCCAGTTTGTTTATCATTCCCTTTACACATCACTATGTCAATCCCTAGTGTGCTGAGTGTTCAAAAAAATTTCTGTGCTGAGATAAAAAACTGTAGTGTCTATGTGTGACCTCTCTCCCTAAATTTTGTTACAGATCATATTATTGGCCACCATAGAAACCTGGCACAATGTTCAGACCAGATATTGGAATACTTGTATAACTTTAATAAAAAGGACAGATTGTAGGTCTAATATTTCTTTCATTTTAGTGCTTGTTCGAACCTGGGCATATGGTTAACTGCTTTATAACAGTGCCAAATTTATTTAGTAGGTCAGTCACACTCTCTGTTCAGGACACCCTTTTGGCATTCTAACCAAATATTTTTCCTACAGATGTGAATAAGTCCTGAGAATCCTGGGAACAGAAATTGAAATTTACATTTACATGTTTGCATGCCTCTAAGGACAAACTCCAGGAGCCTATTTAGATCTTTACATGCAGAAACACTATTATCCACCAGGGAATGTTTTAGTAAATGTCAGATTTGCTTTCTTTTAAATAGACCCCTAAGTCACCTGCAATTAAAAAAAAATGGTTTTGGGTGTTCCATAAACGTTGCAATAAGTTGGGACGCATGTTTGCACAAGTCATGAGAATCTGGAAACATAAATATATTCCTTAGGTCAACAGTGCTCTTGGAGATCTACAATACATTACTGAGGGTATCACATTGTGAGGCATTGTGTTCTTATTACTTTATGTTGTACAACATTCACTCACCAATTGATAGCTCAGTGTCTATTGTAGATAAAATACGACACAGAAATATTTCTTTTTTGTCTAAACTTCCTCAGTTGGTTCTAGCTATGTATTCCATGGAGTCATTATATATGACTTAAGCCGTAAAGAATACCAATACAGGTAAATCCCCTGGCCCAGATGATTCACTCAATCCTAAAATAAATTGTTCCTTTGCTTTCTCGGACCATTCTTTGTTTCACTTTTGATTAATTTACTTCTGGTTCCAGTCTTTTTTTTTTAACTCCCTATTCCCTTAAACTCATGATATCATTCATTTTAAGGAGGAAAATAATCTAGCCCTGTGTTTAAACAATCAGCCTATTTCTTGGTTAAACAAGGATTTGAATGACTTTACTAAAACACTAGCAATCATATTTTTATCTTACCTTCATAAAATTATTTTGGCCATCCAGTTATCCAGGCCATCAATCTTGTTCATACAGCTTGGCGCAGTTTTTTTTTTTGCTATCCAACGATTTTTTTTGTATTGCTATCTATTGATACAAAGAAACCATTTGACATGGTAGATAAAGAGCTCATGTTGGCCACCTTTTGCTATATTGGCCCAGGGGAGAGGGTGCTGTTTTGGACTATATCCATTTATTCCCATCCTACAGCTGCAGTTAGAGTCAGATGTCTTATTTCCTTTCTATTTCCAGTGGGACCACATAGAGTTGAGATTTTGATACCTAAATTCCTCAATGCCTTCCAGACTCTTAACAATATGGACACCCCTTTATTATTCTGTTTACTATCAAAATGATGTGGTCTCAGAAAAGACCTGTAGCTCCCACCCAAATAAACTTACCAAAATGCTTTTAATTATTTATTCAACAGACCAGAAGGCAGCAGATAAGTAGTGTTAATTAATAATGTTTACAGACACTTATTGCTCCTACTGCATGCTTAAAAAATAAATATAACTCATTGTACAAAATACAGTTTGATATAGTAGTTTATATTGTAATTTCATACTTGCAAGAATAGCCCATGGGCATTATTTGTCTTGCGTGTCTTCTACTAACCTATAAAGGGTTCTTTGAGAAGATCTATCAAACTTTTACTAGTTTTTTCCTTTAATTTTTTTTTTTCAGAAGATCAGTGGGTGTGACACACAAACAGTCTGCAGTGTTGAAGCTTTTATTATCCTCAAGCCACAACTCAGTTGTCACTTTTATTGAACAGACTTTGTTAAACTTGTAATAAAATAACTGAAACAACATTCCATAGTATTACAAATGCTATACATATTACTCACATTTACTATTATTTATATCTTCAGAACTCTGCGCAGGAATGAATGGCACATAGCATAGCTTAAATCAAAGAAGGACCTGACTCGAGTTTCACTCTCTTCTTGCAGAGGACTCTACAATGTTCATTCCAAGCTCACATGTGGTTGAAAAGGAAAAAAAAAATAGCAAATGTGACAAATAGTAATCAGACAAGATGATACAATGTCATTCCTGCTTCAAGACATACTTAACTTACATACATACTTTGTGAAGTCCCCCTTTTCCCTCCCAGCTCCTGACTCCACTACGACCACCACTAAAATCCAAAGAATTGTCGAAGAGGAGCAGTGATGCTGCTTTTTCAGACTTCTGACTTTTAATTATTACCAGTGTCACACAGTGTGACCTAAAAAGAGGTGACAAGGTTCCCCATACATATGGAGTTTTGTCATTAACTGAGACAGGGGCAGGGATGGCAAGGGAGCACTAAAAAGAGGACTATAATTGGAGCAAGGGGGAATGTTGTCACTAGATATTCTGGATCATTCGGCCCGATTTATTAAAGCTCCCCAGGGCTGGAGAAAATACACTTTCATCAGTGAAGCTGGGAGATCGGGTAAAATTGAACAGACCTGCTCCAGCATTGAGAACATTTGCTCACAATTAGCAAATAACTTTTAGGAAATCCATTCCAGGTTTGCTGGATCACCCGGCTTTACTAATGCTTCTAACAAATCTGCTTTAATAAATCAGGCCCACTGTGTTTACATGTTCATATCTTCTACACTATTAACAGTATAATTTTTCTCTATCGTTTTTTTTTTCTGTATTACCATTCATGCACTATGAATATGAAGAGTTTTCCTTTTCATAACACTTTTTATATCATACTGAGAGTGTCAGATTACTGCTTTAAAATGCCATCCACCAGATGGGTCTAAGCTCTAGAATCAATGAAATAATAATTTCATTAGAAAATATTAAAGTTAATAAAAGATAGACTTTACTAATTGTGACATCCCCTTCTTTTTTTTTTTACATAAGACGTTTATGGGAACCAACATCCATCTATCAGCACATAGCAGGAAAAAAAAAGGAATTTTTCAAAAGTTATTATAATTATATCTTTAAGAAACAGAAAAAACAATGAATATTACACAGAATAACACGAAATATAAATAACAAAAATGTGTTCATGATAAATTATTGGCAGGTTTTCCTGACAGATTGATTGTGGAGATTGCTCTGTACAGGATGTAATATAAACAGTAGGAGGTTGGGCTTCTATCCAGGGAAATATTCAGCTACACATTTCCACTAGGGATTAAATATATACATAATATGGGTGTTTTTGATGGTTTTACTCTTATTAAATTATGCAATTTTTGTTTTCAGGATTACAAAACAGCATGGCTTAAAATATTAGTTTTATCCATATGTAAGAAGTTTATGGTATTGTTTAGATGCGTTAAAGATGATAACAGGTGCTTCTTTTGTAAGTTTTAAAATGGTAGAAGGCCAGAAAATTGCCAGTTTTTACTCCCCTGGTTTGTATAAAACTTATTACTGTTCACTAACATAAAATGCAGATAAATAGAACTGGATTCAGATTAAGATCACTTTACTGATTTCTTATCATTAGATGATCATTTGATCCTAAACTTATTAGCTAATTATCACGTTGGGCACAGTGTGTATACCTTGAGACCTTTACAGACACAATAAAAAAGTTATTGTGTTGGTGCTTAGCCCTGGCAAAAAAATATGTAAATTGTAACATTTAATTACATTGTGTACTAGGCTTTGAGATTTTGTCTTGGATTTGTTGGCTTGTAAAAGTAAAAGTACATACAGAGATGGTTTGCAGTTGTCATGGTAGGTCTTTACATCCAGCATACATTCAGTTCCTCCTCAGCTGTTCAGTCCTAAATATTTCCTCCCACAACTTTAAAGTTACACTAGCCATATACTTTACATTCACCATATGTTACAGGGAGAGCCAGTATGAAGCTTTACAAGAATGCAACAAGTGTGCTCCATGCCATACTTGACCTTTATGTATGGTCACAATGCTCTCAACCACCAAAAGTTTAATGTCTACCACACTCGTATAGGACAAACATGTAAATATATATATATAAAGCTGCATTTATCTATAGGGCACAAAGGCTAAGATATGAATGGGTAATGTTCATCCATAGGCCCTTACTTCTTTATACCTCTGCCCATGTTATTTCGATCTACCTGCAGTAGGAAGGCAAAATTCTCACTAAATGACACATACTATTTTTTTGGTAATGCACAGGTAAATGCAATACAACAGTGTAAAGTTGGCCTTATATTTAGTACATTGGTCCTAAATGATCCCTAACAGCAGAACTGATCAGGAAAACTGTCATCAGTTGGTGCAGAGTGCAGTGATGCTTCCCAATGCATTTAGTATTTGGTCATGTAACCTGTGTTTTTATTTGGCAAACTGAAGGAAATACAGAAAAATGTTTTATATAACTTTGACCCTCTGATTTTAAACTGATTGTGCAGTGAAGGTTAATCTGGCAGCACTATGCTAAACTGATGCTATGAATGTGATAATGTGTGGTAGCTAGATAGGAAGAGGCCCATATCCATAATTTAAAATATGGTCCAAAGATGGGTAAATATGCAACAATGCAAATATTTTATTTTAAGATACAAAGTTTATTTTCAAGAGCATAGTTCTCATCGAAAATGTAAGTGTATCCGAAAGTGTAGGTGTAGGCATAAAAAATATTTAAACTGTATATGCATGTATTTAAAATAATTGTATTGATTGTTAAATAACACATCAGTAAGACTCTGGACAGGCTTCTGTAATTCCCAGCATAGCAGCATCCAAACCTAGACCGGACGTCTTGCTTTATTCAATCTTATAGATCAACAAATATAAACATATCAACAAATCGAGCAATTTTATTTAAAAAAAAAAACAGAGCAATTTTATGTTACATAGCAATCATCGCATTATGATAATGGGATTGTTATGATGAGTTGCACTAGGAAAATGGGATTTTGTGTTTTTTTTTGAGTCAGCAGCCCGTTCTTTTTCAATAAGCATACTTTAATGTAGCACACAGATTTAAATGGGTCCTTAAATTGTAAGAAATGGTTAGTAAAGACCTGTGGAAAGCCTTTTTTACAAACCTAAAAACAAGAGAGTTGTGAGGGAAACTTTCACTCTCATCTCTGACCTAAAGAAATGCACGATTTATGGTACTATGGTCACTGCAGAAATGACAGCTATACAGCGGAAAACAGTATATTCTTAAGGCTTTGGCAACCATTGAACGGTACAACTTCGGTTATCTGGCACCGATGGGGAATGGCGGATTCTGGATAAGTGTAGTTTCCGGTTAACTGAGGTTACTCTGAAACTAAGGTTTCTCAGCCATTCAGCACTAGACTTGAATGGGGAGACTTGTCCCCATTCACCTCTAGGGCTGAATGGCTGAGAAAAGGTACACCCTGATGATGCTTGAGCCTTTATCAGGGTTTCCCTTTTCTCAGCCATTCACAGAACAGAACAATCAGCTGAGCTCTGCCTTCCTGACAGCTCTCATGATTGCTCCTGCAACCCTAGCGGAGCTGTGGTATGTGTTCTTGGATGCAGATGTCAGGTGCCGGTTATCTGAGTCCTGGATAACCGGGGTTCTACTGTATATCATACATCAAACCAAGAGACTTCTCTCCTTTTGGCATGTCACCATTACTCAACTCTTTCCCTACCTTCCCTAACCCTATACTTCCTAAACTGATTTTCTATTCTCCCTCTTCTTTCATATATGTTCTCCCTTTCTACTTACACCATTATTTTCATCATTTCCTACACTTCAATTACCAAAACCATTTCTCAAACTTTTTTTTTTGCCTGATCCCTGTTACACCCCAACCCACATACTGGATTTATGGCACCATTACCATAACAGTATGGTTACCATAACAGTATGGTAACCTTCCCGGTGTGTTGAGATTTCTCATGTGGGCCAAGAATAGTGCAACCAACCACAGCAAGCACAAGGCTTGATAGCACATGTATTCCATCAATCTTGAGGTAGTATTTTGATTGTTGCTGGAGCTTTTATTGCTTGATTTAAGAGATGCAGGATATGTTGGAATAAAAACACTAATGGAATTTAGCACAAGCAAGGATAATCTATCTATTTATATCAAATTGGATGTATGTATGTACTGTATGTATGTTTGTGTGTACCACCATCACTCGAAAACGCAGACATTTCAACCAAACTTGCTAGACATATGACTCAGACTCATGTGAGTGCACCGCTGATCTTTGTACAGCGCTGTGCTTTATGTCACAGCTATATTTGAATGTACATACCGTGTTTCCCCGATTTTAGGACATCCCCATTAAGTAAGCCACCCCCGATTTTTAAAAAAATAATTAAAATAAGACACTCACCCGTTTATA
>NC_092859.1:46172052-46182783 GCF_032062135.1 Pyxicephalus adspersus
AGGGCATATTTTGGCATTTCAAAAAATATAAGAGAGTGCCTTATAATCGGGGAAACAGGGTATGTATGTATGTGTTCTATATATAGATGTGTGTATGTGATTACTAGGAAACTCACGGAGACATTTCAACCAAACTTGCTATGTTCCACCATCACTTGGAAATGCATTGACACATTTCAACCAAACTTGCTAGACATATGACTCAGACTCATGTGAGTGCACCACTGATCTTTGTATAGTAATGTGGTATATGTCAGAGGTATATTTGCATGTATGTATGTAAGTATGTGACTCAGTGACAGTGTGCCTGTTGCTTAAATTTATACATACATTTTTTGGACTTTTTTACAAATTTGTGGCCTGTAATAATGTCTTTGAGAAAACGTAAGTGCAATCAAAGGCAAAAAAAAAAAATAAAACAACACTGTAAACAGGAAAATCCCGAGAACAGGAATAGAAGACTTGCCATGCTGGCGAGAGAGCTACTACATCTAGAGCTTCAGAGACAGTACAACAGCATGAGACACGCCTACAGGATGAAAGAAATAAAGCTACTACATCTAGAGCTTCAGAGACAGTACAACAGCGTGGGACCTGACTACAAGATAATCGAGATAGAGCTACTAGATCCAGAGCTTCAGAGACAGTACAACACCGTGAGATCCGACTACAGGAAATGAGAAAAAGAGCTACTACATCTAGAGCTTCAGAGACAGTACAACAGTGTGAGATCCAAATACAGGAAATGAGAGAAAGAGCTACTACATCTAGAGTTTCAGAGACAGTACAACAACGTGACACCGGAGTACAGAAAAAGAGAGAAAGAACTACTACATCTAGAGCTTCAGAGACAGTACAACAGCGTGAGGCCCGAGTACATGAAATGAGAGAAAGAGCCAGACGATCACAGACTGCACAACATTTTAGCTTAGCATTGGAAGGATTCCACTATGACCCACATAAAGACTACTCACAGCATGCAAGTAATACCATCGGAAAAATGGAAATGATGTGTAGTTACTGTCAAGGCAAGAAGTTTAAATCTGAATCTCCTGGTATTTGCTGCAAAAAAGGAAAAGTCAAACTTTGCCAACTGTAAACACCACTGCAAGAACTTTGGAATAACACATCAGCAAATACCTCAAATAGTCAAAACATATTCTTTTTACCATCATTAAATACAACTCACGTTTCCAAATGACATCATTTGGCGCCACATCAGTCATTCAACAGCCTGGATTTACATCCACATTCACAGCGCAAGGGCAAATTTACCATAAAACAGGATTGTTACTTCCGCATTGAAACACATTCCCTTTAATTTAGGTTCATTTAATTTAATTGTATTTTAATTTATTTGTATACTGTACTTATGCTTTTTAAACCTGTAAAAAGATATTTCTTTGATTTAACACTATAGCATTATTTGATTCCTTTTCCTGTATATCATAGGATGAAGGTTAAGCTGTAGTACAGCCTACAGTGGTGGTGTTGGGGGTTATGAGGAGCTTCCCCCAGCACAGTGTAGTTCCTTCTATACTTTTACACACAGAAATGCTAAACCTGTCTACAAGTTTCTATAGATTCCCAATGACGACCCAGAAACTAATGTAACAGCAATTGTTTAAGTATCCCATGAAATCTCATTACCAAGCAGCATTTTACTGAAATGATTAAATCCTCTGACTACTCAGGCAAAGCAAGTGATTTCTTTACGAACACAAGAAATTATTACATTTACAGCCAGTACATTTTAAGACACAAAGCACAATAAATGGATCATATATTTGGAATATCTGAATAAATCTCTTTTCTTAACAATTGAAGTAACTAAATAGCACATTTAAAATAGATGTTTCAGAACAACACATCGTGAATGAGTCCCACGGAACACAATGCATTACATTGTACTGCAGGATACAAAGTGAGTCACATTGATAATGACCCATTCATAATAACTAGTTTATACACGTTATGTCGCCCAAAGCTGAAAAGCAGATGAGAGGCACTTTTCCCCATCACACAATAAAGGGACTAGATATAGATTTTATAATTGTGCTCTATATGTAGAGGGTGCTGATACAAAGTTGTGGGTGGTTTCCACGGCAACACTAGTGATAAAATGAAATGCAAATGTAAACTTCTGTGCCATCCTGGTGCCAGTGACAGTATGTATAGTACATTGAGTCATTACTTATTTTTAGTGGATAATTAGAACATATAAATGTTACATTAGAATACTATATGTATAAAATAGGAGGTTTTCTGGATATGAAGCTTTAGGTATATGGCATACAAGTTTTAGATATCTAAAAGCATAAATATTATATATTAATATATCAGATATATGAGCACAGTTGATGATGGATACAGACAAGGGTATCCATTAGGTTGGTTTCACATATTTGTGGTGTGACACACGTTGCCACACAGGGAAACTTACACGACACATGTTGGTGGCCTACCCTAATGCACCTTGCTAATAAAGCTGTAGTGCATTGTACTACAACATACGGTACCACATGTATTGTTTAACACACACACGTTGGTGCTCTGCAGTGTTATTCTAAATAGTACTAAAACTATATCTGAGAGGATGGATTAAAAATTCTGTCTCCCTTTACTGCTATCTAGGGCTCCAATGAAGAAATGTTCCCCACTTTTTTTGCCTAGGTGGCAATGGTTTCCCCAGAAAGAAATGGGAAAAGGGAAGATCTGTAACTGAAACACAAACAAAAATCCAAAAGTGATTTTAGTCCTTCCTTATTGTACAAAGAAAAAATAAAAAGGTAAAATCTTGGCATCAAATTTTTCAGATTATGGTTACAATTAAGGATTTGAATAAATAAAGGCTTTTGGTAGCCATACACATAGCAATTATGGATGCCTTGTTGTCTGGGAAAGCAAAATGGGGCAGCGACTATCGAGGGGGAATACAGCATGAGCTACTCCTTTATGTCAATGAAGTTCACTGGCAACATCACTGTTTGATGCTGGAAGTCTTATAGATGCAGTGTATGGCCTCCAGTGGTTTTATGTGCATAGGGCTCAGTCAACACTTTTGTTTGCTTGTTTTTCATTCCCAAAAAGTCTAAAGGGATGGAAAAGTTGTTTGAACCAAATGAAAGTCATTTCAGAAAAAGTTCAACTGCCGGTCAAATGCATATGTTAATATTTTCTGAACGATCTCAAACTGATGTCAGACTGATGTCATCTACACAAGTCCAAAGATTGTTAAACAGCTATATAATGGCTAAGAAACTTTCAAGCCTTATGTGTTGCAAGAAAGCCTTCATTAACATATTTATCATGATAAATTAGGATATTTTATTTGCACATTTTAAATTTCCCTTGAGCAAATTTTTTATTTACAGTATTTCAGTAGATAGAGAAAAGTTCATAAACATCAAAGACTTTCATAATGTACTCAAGAGAGTCAGAAATATACAATTTCAGTGAAGTTGCTGGAAATGTCAGCAAAAATTACAAAACATTTTCAGTGACACACATCTCAAGCGTCCTCTGTGGAGTTGCTAAATCCAGACTTGTAGCCGAGCTATAACACTGTGTGCTGCAGGACATTCCATATACTAATAATAAATATTAATTAATGGGAACCAAGAGAATACACGCTTTCCAGTTATTCGAGAAGTGAATGTAATAACCCTGTAAGCCTTGATCAAGAGACAGTTGCAAAGTTTAGGTCTAGGCACACTACTGTTAAGAATAATAATTACCAATAATAATTTGTTGAAGAAAAGAAAAGACTGACTGCAGAGGGCTACAGAGAGCGTGGAAGTGTACTGAAACCTACATTTTGTCCTTCATTATTAATGTTAACAATGATAAACAGTATTTATAAAGTGCCAACATATCATGCAGCGCTGTACATTAAATGGAAGTTGCAAATGACAGACTAATACAGATAGTGACACAGGAGGAGGAGAGGGCCCTGCCCAGACAAGCTTATAAGAGGTTTTAAAGATTTCTGATTTGTAAAAACAATGACTAATCATAGCTTAAATGTCTTTGCTGCAAAGAGGTATTTCAGACATTTGCATATGAGCTAAATCAGGAAATATGTTGAGGGCTGAGTTTTTGTTCAGGATTTTTGGTCAGTACGCCTAGCAAGGCTATGATGTTCTGCAGCTGGAGTGGAGCTGATCATTTTCAGATAACTTACAGAGGTGGAGCAGCTCTGAAATTAGAATACAGCTGAAGTGTACAGTCTAGATCTGTCATACTGCAGCTGTCAATGCTACTTTTCATGATTTTCAGACAAAAAAAAAATATTTCAATATGCGAGACATTTTTATTTTTTTGTTGTATATTTAGAGAGACAAAACAAAAAAGTAGAATGACAAGAATAAACTTGAATGAATAATCAAGTAATGACAAAAAACAAAAATCTCAGTAAGCATCCTAGTAATTCAAAGTTAAAACAATTACATAAAAATAATATTATTAAAGGCAGGATTGTGAGCCATGTAAAACAAATCCAACAATGTAGTGACATCAATAATGCACAAATGGGCATAGATCGTATAGGTTAGGATATTAACAAATGTTGCAAACTCACATAGAAAAAAGTAGAAAGAAACAGGAATGCATTAAAAGAAATGTAAAGGCAAAACATGGGATAGGGGAAGACTCAGTGGACCTAATCTTTAAAGCTCTCCAAGGTTCAAGAAAATACACTTTCATCAGTTAAGCTGGGTGATCCAGCAAACCTTGAATGGATTTCTTCAAAGTAATTTGCTAGTTTCCAGCAAATGTTTTGAATCCTGGACCAGATCCATTCCAGGTTTTCTGGATTACCCAGCTTCACTGATGAAAGTGGAGAGCTTTGATAAATCAAGCCCAGTGTGGGGGAAATCAAGTCTCTGAGGTGGAGTCAATCACCTGCAGAAATTTAGGAAGATGGAAGTGCAGAACAGGGAATGCTGAATCAAAGGATCCAAAAGGACTAAAATGAAAAGCAATGGTAAAAGTGGTCAGCCTTGTCGGGTTTCAAATTTGATAGTATACCTGGTAAAACTTTAGCCAGTGTTTTTTTCAGACTTATGGTTCTGTAGTTGTGGGGATCAGAAGAATCATTCCCAGGTTGCAGTAACTACATGGGAAGCAGGGTTTTGGTGTGGGTGAGATTCCATATACCTTAGTAGGATTAGCTGAATGGGAAGATAAAATCTCAGGAAAAGTCTTATAATAGGAGGCTGGGACAGGTTTAGGAGTATCAATTGCTGCCAGAATTGTGACTAAAATGACCTTCCTCATTTTGGCTGACATCGATAGGGTAGGGAAGCAGAGGTCATCAGAAAGTGTATGCACTACTAAGGATCAGATTTTGGGAATGGGGTTATGATATGGAGTAAACAAAATCAACATCGGTTTCACAATGATGGAATTAGCAGTAAGGGAGGCCACTGGTAAGGTGAAGCCTAATACGGTTGAGACTAGAAGGTTTAGAATTAATTGGGTTGCTGTCAAATGCTAAGCCATTTGAAGACAAAAGAGGCTTCAAACAGTTAAAATCAAGGTCCTATTTACAGCCTTGGCCTAGGTTTCATTAGATTTACAAAAAACATGACATGTGAAGACTGGCCCATGTACTTCCCTTCTCACTCACTTCTTTAATTGATAACTTAACCTAAGGCTATGTACACATGTGCAATAATTGTCATTGGAAAGGATCTTTCACGATCTACACGATACATGAACAAGTGCTGTACATACATCACTTTTCTGCTCTATGAAGAGGGGAGGGGAAGAAGGATTGAGCGGCACCCCGCTGCGCTCTCTCCCCTTCACTTCCATTATGTCCTTCATCGTCCATCGTCCGTGGATCGGCCAGGACGGTCGTTGGGACAATGGACAACAAGCGCTGTACACACGTAAGATTCTTGTCTGATATTGGCCCTGAGCCAATTATGAGACAAGAACAATTGCAACTGTCTACCTAGCCTAAAAGTAAAATATATATATACATATATCAGTTTACCGGTCACTAGATGAGGGGGCTGTAATAGTTTCTCTTTTTTACAGCAGCTACAGAAAATAATCATTATTTTGCCAGCAATTTAGTGTTTTTTTTTAAATACTTTTTTATTCAGAAAAAGTTCTGGTACACAATACAAATATAGGAGAACATCTACATAAAGTAAGATATTATGTAGAATGCAGTGTAAATTAAACTAGCAGTAAAAACATTATTATCTTTCCCTTGTTGCAATATAATATATATATATAGACTGCAGCCAACACGCTTTCCACCAAAAGGGTGTAACAAACACAAGTTTTTTTGGGATAACTAAAGAACAGCTTATTTTCAGCAACTCAGAGGTATAACAACACAGAAAGATGGCTTACTTCAGCCTAGTGGTTTAATTGTCCATAGTCCAACAGAACGTCTTCACGATAAGGATGAGTCCAACATAAGTTTCTAGATGGTCCAGCCCCCAGCCTGGGTTTTCCACAGTCCATAAATCAAGCTAAAACAAATCAGCATCACCAGCTTCCCATGTAACAGCAACACCACCCTAGCTTGATTCCCCATGTTTGAAGGCCACTTCCTGTAAATCCACCTCCAGTCCCACTTGCACACCTGAGCCCTTACGGGATTCCCACCTTGCTGCTGGGCAAGTGCAATTCCTAGTTTGTACTTTGGATGGACTGAAGAGGCCCACCCAATCAATCCTTCCCCTTCGGACCGGAGTCCGGGTCTGGTGACAACCTGTGAATATACAGCAACATAGTTGCCCAACAGGGAGACAATCCCGGACTCCTTTCCCAACACACCAGTTTAAAGGGACCAGCATCCATATATAGGGGAAATGTACCTTCTATCCAGGATCCAACTCTGCGATCCTGTACAATATATACATATATATATACATATTTTATTTTGTATTTTTTGGGGGGTGGGGTTAAATGAGCTTTATGGAAGTAACAATGGAAAGTTCTGAACATGTGCCACATTATCCTTGAACAAGTATAGAGGCAGATATATAGTTATTAGTAAAGCAGAAACCAAATAAAAACCAATTTCTTGACTAATAATTTTATTCTATCTACCTAAAGGCAGCCATGGTATATTCACAAAAGGTTCCCTGGTATAAGTCTACTTCTAAAATTGGTGTAATTTTTATAGATTTGCCTGAGCAGGCACTATATATATAAAAAAATCTCAGAGCATGTTCTTGTTGATTAAGATTGTACTGGCAGAATACAACTTTATTGACAAGTTTGGAGAGAAGCAGAAGGACAAAAGAACAGAGTATTCTCAGTCCATAGATATGTTGCCATCTGCTGTTACTATCAGGAGCAGATGGACTATCAGAGTGAAAATGGATTCCCTTAGTGTCTCCTGGAATGTGTCCACTGCCTGAAAAGAAAAGAGACTTAAAGAATAGAAAAAAAACTACCATCTGCTCTCTGCTGATGTAGGGCATCTATTTTGTCATTGCTAAATTTAACCAGGGAATCCCTATCATGTCACTGGGCAGACAGATTAAAGGGTCAGCTTGATGCATCTGCAGAGGGTGGATTGTGGAGTTAACTACTCTAACATGTTTGCTGAATTGGCACATATGTATTATGGATTTCCCATTGCAAACATGAAGTCAAATGTATAAATGTAATATTGAAATATAATTTTTGTTATAAAAAAGTAAAACAATTAAAGGTCAGCATAGTAACCGTACAGGTATAAATTAGTATGGGCCAAGCCAAACTCTGAAGCCTCGCCTAAATTTTATCCATAAAACTGATCTTGTTAAGAATAATAAAACCTGGCTGTAACTCTCTTAGCATATTCAGGATTATGGTTGATGTTTGAGTTTACCACGACTTTAAGGAGTTAGCGTGGCAAATTCCTACTTCTTGCTGATATCAGTAGACCCTGGAGGTAACTAACCCCCAGCAATGGGGTAACACCCAAGTAGGGTCAGGCCTATAATGATAACCCCTATTAAGTGTCAAAACCAGCAATGATCACTTCCAGACAGTATCCGAACCAGCAATATTAGTTCCCAGCAAGTGTCAGATACAGCATGATAAACCCCAGCAATAAACTCCAGCAAATGTGAGGTCCAGCAATACCCCTCAGTAATTGTCAGGACCAGCAATGACCCCTGTCAGGGTTTACAATAACCTCTATAAATTGTCAGGGCCAAAAACAACCCCCCCCCCCCAAAAAAAAAAAACAAAACAAAACAAACACATAGCCAAGCAATATCTTCAGTCCACCAATAACCTCAGCCAGCAATAACCTCCAGGTGGTGCTACAGAACTTTTAAAATGCTTGAATTAACTTACAACAAGCACTAGGGGCCCAGAAAAGAAAGGGCTCAAATAGAGAATCATCCAACCCTCCAATGGGCTAAATCTTGATTTAAAAGAATATTGACATTGTGGGTGTATGCTGACAGAGTGAATCAGTAACCATCTAGGCTTAGAAAATGTCCAAGTTCAGTCAAAACACAAATAACTGTACAACTAGGTAAATAGAAATTAACTGCAGGAATGAAAGCCCAAAGAGGGTTCAGCACCACATTCATTATGGAGGAGTTTATTTTTTTGACATTGCTGGAAATGTAGCAGGAGTTATACATTGTTATAGAGATGACATGGAACCATTCAATGGGGAGATTCTACTTTTACTTTTCTCCTCAGTCTTTCTGTCTATTTCCCATCAATTTCCTGGATTTGTTGGTGTTACCAAAAGTAGCCTACTTTAAGCAGAGTGTTTTTTTCATTTAAGTTTAATTTAACCTGTCTACAGCACTTTGCAGGCATGTCCACCAGCCAAGTTCTGCTTGCACAGCAAGAAAAGTGGGGACATATAACTTGTGCAGAATGATCTGCACAAGGGTCCTCTGAGGCCCATTTACACTGGATTAGAATAAGATCAGTTATGGAACTTGATTGTTTTATATAGATCAGGACACTGCTCACTTCTAGGATTGGTGAAAAACAGGCTCATAATGGCCTAACCATGCCCATGATTTAAAATATCCAACCAAGTTACTTTATACCCTTTCCTTTTTCTGCCTAACTAGACATAAAGAATGTGTCTTCTATTTCTTTGGACACCATTTGGACTGTAAGTGTAAGGGAAGTTGAAATCAGATTGCAGTTGCATTCATTCTATTCCTTAAAATGTAAACTATGGAGCTACAGCAGCCTGTCCCAACCAGGGTTCAGTAGAATCCTCTAGGGAACCCTTGAACTATGAATGACTGACCTCCCATTTGCTGGTACCTGTATAGTTCTTGAGCCAACACCACTTTTCACAGACAGCAGCATGACACTGAGATGGTTTGATTTATTCTGTAATTATGATCACATTTAGACCACTGTTAGGGGAACATTCCTCTGACTTTTTTTTTATTATATTTTTATTGGCAGAAAACAAGTTACAGGTTCCCATGAGACACAATAACAGAAAAATAACACAAAAAGTATATTCTGGTATGGGACAATCATAGAAAGCTTGAGGAATACAATGAACAAAATTGCAGATTCAATGAACAGTAAACAATTTACCCGACATAACAGAAAATTCTTCCGCCATTCCTCCATTTTCTGTTTTCAAACAATAAAGTAGGAATAATGAGTAAACAAAAAAAAAACCTGGTGAATGGGAAAACCAAACAAAAATCCCTTTCATAAAACCAATTGAATTAAACACCTAAACATCTCAGATGCTTCACTTATGCATATTCTCACTAGAAAGAGAGAAACACCAAAAATATCTGAAGTCAAATTAAAAAATTATACCTCCATTTACAGTCTACAATGTACAAAATATTAATAGCAAAGTGCAATACTGTTTAGCTAAATAACCATTGTTTAATGCGCTCCCAGGGCCCTACGGCCATACCAGACGGTATGACGAAAAAGCTCTTAAGTATAGGGGATAATGTAAATTGAAGATAGGGCATCCACGTTCAAAAAAAATTTTGTGGATGGGTGTCCCGATGTTGAGTGGCTTCATCTTGTATCTATGGTCATTAAAGATTGAAGATATTGTGTGAGGTTAAGGGTACTGGGAGGGTTTGGTTCTAACCACATCTTGGGATACTTTTTTTGCTGCAAGATAGCATAGATGTTCAACTTTGGTAACTGGTGGTTGCGCAGCGGGGTCAGTAGTAGACTCAGCCAAGGCATCACTATGAATAAGAGCCAGATGAGGGGAAAGTATCTGATCATTTCCCGTAACCGTTTTGGTAAAGTCAAAGACTTGCTTCCAAAATTGTAAGATTCTAAGACTGTCCCATAGTGCGTGTTCCAAGGGGGCCATATCTAGAGCACATTTAGGACAAGCTGTATATCTGTTTAAAGCAGCTTGGGGAATTAAAACGTATATTGAAGGCATAATGTGCCTATGTATAATTTTAAACTGGACTTCACGCCACTGTTCACTAATAATATTTCTGCAAACACACGCCAAGCTGGATTCTAACAATTCAAGCGTGTCAGTATGGGACATACCGTATTTTTCGGACCATAAGACGCACTTTTTTCCCCCCAGAAGTGGGGGGAAAAAGTCCCTGCGTCTTATGGTCCAAATGTATCAAAATGTATCCTTCCCAGCTGCTGTCCCGTCCCCCCTGTAGCCCCCCCTCTGCCTTTCGGCCGGAGTGACTGTGTCTCCTGTATCTTGCTCCCAGCATCCTCCCACTCTCAGCATGATTGGCTGACAAAGTCATGCTGTGTTCCCTGAATAGC
>NC_092859.1:46183887-46244766 GCF_032062135.1 Pyxicephalus adspersus
TACATGTGTTTATGACTGTGATGTTGGTTTTTAATGCACATAAAATATTTTAGGACACTATTTGTTTCAGAATCTTTTTTTTCTTCATTTCCCTTCTCTAAAAAACTGGTGTGTCTTATGGTCCAGTGCGTCTTATGGTCCGAAAAATACGGTAATCTAAAATGTAGCCCATCTATGAACAAAAGGTAGAACCGCTCTATTATGCATAGCAGTGTCCAGTAGCAAAGGATAAATAAGGGATATGGCATGTTTAGATGACTCTACACCTAAAAGCTGCAATAAGGGATCTGGCAATTGCAAATCTGGTTGCATACCCGGTGTTCCAAAAAAAGTGCTTCTAACCTGGAGGTAAAAGAGGAAATCATGCGAGGAAAGAGCATATTTAATTCTCAAAATGTCAAAAGATAACAGGTTGTTAGACTGATCCAACAGATGATTCAAATTTCTAATGCCTCTGCGTTCCCACAACTGAAATGCCTACTGAGCCCTGGGGAAAACAAGGTGTTGTGCATATGGGTGTCACTATGGTGGTGTGAATATAACACTTATATAGTTTTTTAATTTCTCTCCATGCTAGGCAAGGTGTCTGTCATTAAAAAGTTATCTCTCAAGTCATGTGGCACACTTCTAAATGGATTATTTAGAAGCCCCAAAAGAGACCACGGTTCTACTAAAAGTGACTCAAGTTTCACAGAATAAAAAGAGGTATTGTGCCACCCGTCCTAGACGTGGCGTAGAAGACAAGATAAATTATAGTTACGCAGATCTGGGAAATTTTACCCCAGATTCTTCTTAGGACAAACTAGTTTTGATCTAGCTATATGGGGTGTTTTACCCTGCAAGATAAATGTTACAAAAGCTGAGTGAAGTTTTTTAATATCCATGTGGCGTATAAGAAATGGTAGAGTTTGTATTGGATATAAGTCCTGCAAAACTTATCATTAAAATAAGGTGGCAGCGACCCATTAAAGACAGAGGCAAAATTTTCCACTGTTTCAGTTCGGCCAGAATTTTAGATATAAGCATACTATAGTTAAGTCTGTACAAATCCGGAACATTAAGAGAAATCTGAACTCCAGGTAGGTAAGGTGAGTTTTAGCAAGTTTAATGCCTAATCCTTTTGAGGTTGCCAGTAATTCCCCTGGCAGGGTCACATAAAGACATAGGATTTCACTTTTGGTGTAATTTATTTGGAACCCTGAAAATGAGCCAAACTGCTGAATGTGTTGAAGAATTGGTGACAGGTCATTAATCGGATTTTTGAGAAACAATAAAATATCATCATCAAACATTGCCTGGCTGACATGTTTACCTTGTATCTCTATACCTGCAAAAACCTAACAGTCTTGAAACAAGAGCGTGAACAGAGCGGCCGACACAGAAGAGGAACCCGACAGCCACGTTTGTTCAAGGACCAGTAATGTCTATCTTATAATATAGGTAGTAGATTTGCCTAGAACAAAGCCCGCCTGAGCAGGGCTAACTAACCGTGGAAGACATCGTGCCAGACAATCTGCCAGAATTTTAGAAAGCAATTTGACATCCTTTATGAGCAATATTATGGGCCGATGGGACCCAGGATCTAAAGGGTCCTTCTGTTTCTTTGGTAATACTTTAATAAATGCCAAATGGCCAGAGTCTGGGTAGGTAGCTTGAGAAAAAATATTTTTATAGAATGCTGTGAGAGGGGATGTCACCTGCTCGACAAGAATCCTAAAAAATTCAGATGGTAAACCGTCTGGGCCTGGCGCTTTGCAGTTGGCAGATCGCTTTATAGCAGATATTACTTCCTCCTCAGTAATGGGGGAATTTAGATGACTTAAATCTTCCACAGACAACTTTGAAAGAGTTAGCTTATCTAGAAAAGATTGACATTGAGATACATTACACCTCAGAAGTATACAGCTTTTCATAAAAAGATGCAAAAACCTAACTGTCTAGTAAAGTAAAAGGCATTTTCCCCACTGACACCCAATTGAATTGGTTTTAGCAAAGATTTATCAATAGTTCCTCCAGACAGGCTATCCATCTATCTATCGAGTAATTAATATTGGACAGTAATTACGTAGAGAGGCCAAAATTGGGGTTTTTTGGTGACTGTCCACCACTAGGTTTAATTATAGGACGGTACATAAAATGCTGGGGATTTATAACAGCTAGCTAGTAAGAAAGGAAACCAATGCTGGCGAGTAATTCATGCTATTATTCCTTACCAGTTAAATGTCTTTAACCTACATTTTAATATGATTTATCTACCCCTGTCTCCAGGCGATTCGCCTTCACTTGTAAATCATCATGATGTTTTTATCCTTTGTTTTCCAGATCTGTAGCAGTGATGTTCTTATAATCAATAATCCCCTTAGCCAGCTAATTCTCTGGCTTGTTTCTATGCTCAGTCTTCCTCTCCTCCCCAATCAGACAGCAGCAATGTTTACATCCACAGTGCATTGTATCCCTGATCTCTGTGTCAGGCCCCGTTCTACAATCCAAATTACCAGCAACATTGTTCCACAGTGCAATAACACTTCTTCTAGGCATCTGCATGCTCAATAAGCTTTAAGCTGCAGTAATTATTTTCATCTGCTGTGTTGTTGTTGTTGTCAGTCTATGCAGTTCAGCAGGCATTAACATGAGCTGACAGATATACCCCTATTGCCCCAATAGAAAAGCTCTGCTTTAGCTTATTTTAAGTAGATAAGTTTTGTATCTGGGCAAAACAATGTTGAATTCATTCTTTGCTGACCTGTTACTAAGGGAGGCAGAACCTGGTAAACTGTTAGAGAGGGCCTAAATTGTTTTTCAGAAGCTGCTTATTGGAAAAATTAAGATATAACCTACTTTACAATAGCTGAAACAACAAACATAGTACATATACAGTAGACACAGAAACATGTGTGCAGTTTAAAGTGGAACTACACTTCTAAAATAAAAATGGCAGAATTGTTTGGCAGCAGAGAAATGCAAAGGCTCTTCTGCTAAAAATGTTTTTCTGTTTCTCCTAGAAATTTTTTATTCTCTATGTTTATACTGTGTGGTTCAGTGTGCACAGTCCTTGTTCATTCCTGTCATCTACAAGATGCTAATAATGGAGTCCAGGACAATATAACTCATTTGTGCATGCCATACATGCTTGCACAATATGGTAAAAGCTTAACCTCACCCAATACATTTATGTTAAATCTAAACATTATTAGGAAATTTTTAAAGATGCTGTATACAAACACATGCCTCCAGTATCCCTATACTTATTGCCAGTCACACAACGAGGAGTTGGGAACAGAAGGGGAATAATGGATAGGTTGCATACAATCTGTGTGTGTTTGGGGGGGATTGGACCATGTCAACTTTTTGCCTTGGTTTAATTTTGAATCACAGATTTGCTATAAGGAGGACCACATAGGGAGTGACCTCAACAAAGGGACAAATACTAATTAATGAATGTAATGTTAATGTCAGCTGTCAGTAATGATACATAAGATGGGCAGAGAACGTTTTTCAGGGACAGAAGACATACTATAGGGGATAGTTAGAGACCGCAGGGATTCTACACTAGATGGTCAGAGACTGCATAAAATCCACAGGAAAACAACTACAGTCACTATATAGGACAGTATATCATGACTTTTATAACATGGGGGAACCCTTGAAAAAATGTTCAGGTGTTCAATGAACCCGCTATAATTATTATATCCACAGTTCACAGTAGTACATTAGGGTGGTGGTCACTAGGGAGAATTCCTCTTATACTTCTGGCCAGTGGAATAATGTCACCCTTACAGATAAACAAAAAGATCATTGGTGTCTGTTAATCTGACCTGAGAGGCAAAAACTGCTCATTGCTCAAGGAACCTCTAGCAGCCTCTGGAGGAACCCTGGTTGGGAAACACTGCAATAGGAGAAAGTAAGAGAGTGCAGACATTCTACAAGAGATGGTCAATTAAAGTTTTGCATATAGCGTAAAAGGTTAGAACCACTGTCAAGTTTTTATTGTGATCTGTCCCCATTAGGGAGATTCTACCTTTCTGAATCATCAAAATCATTTAAAATTATAGTGATCTGTAATTCCTAAATGTTGCCACTGGAACAAGAAAAAAAGGAAATCTTCCAATAAGGACACTTGTTTCTGTAACAGCTCACATTGAAAAGATTAGTCTCATTGTGTACATAATTTGACATAAAGGAAAACTCTAATGAAAGAAATGGCACAGAAATAAAATAAAAAAACTGACAATGTGTTTTAGCTTACTCTATTAAAAATGAAAAATAAAGGTTTGCCCTTTGATACACTTCAAGATTAAAATATTGTATTTCATCCAATTTGGACATTGTTACATGTTTAGTTTACACTACAGGGCATTTGCATGTTGTACACACTTTTTACTTCTTTTGCTGTGATTAGCACTCAGGCAACCTACAATTGGTATCTCCAAATATAAAGAAAGTGAAATTCGTGACACTCTCGTGGCCCCCTCACAGTGCAGCACTTGGTGCCGGGACAGCTAATCACTAAGTAACTTTGAGTGGTGTAGTGTTAGTAACTTGTGGATTGGCAGGGGAATGAGTGCAAGGTAAGTACTGGCTGCTTATGCTCTGTAAGTTACAGTAAACCTATAAACCCTGTTTTTTTTATGCTGTACGGGTTTTTGCAATTTATGATCCTATGATTTATGAGTACATTTTGGCTGTTAGTATTTCGATATTTATCTGGCAACAGTAAAAGAAGGAATTTTATGCATCATAGCCAGTTTATGGAACGTTGGCAGCCACGTGTCAAGATTGGCATGGACTGGAATGATGATTGACTCATTCTTGGCATAATATTTAGGTTCTGATTCATTATGTTCGTGTTAAAAAAACATGTACAGGCAACATTTTTAGAAAAAAATAGACTTTGCTTTTCTAAAGTATCTTTAAGTGTCTCCAATATGACAAACTAATTGTAATATATTGCACCTTACTGGTCCTTAGAGGTATTATGTAGATATGTAGGTATAATGTAGATTTCATTATACAATTTTTTCCTTTATAGTCACTTGGTGATGCTGCTTCCTGTTTTACTTATCCTAGGATTTTAAGTGTCTATTTTTTAATAATCAACGTTTTTACTGTCTGCATATGTAAGCCACAGTCATACAGAGGTTAGTAGTAGGTAAAACAGATCCAGCATATTCAGAACCAAATCTAAAATTGTCCAAGTTAGAACAAAACTTGAAACTCACAATCCCACAAATCACAATCCTAGATCTGTAAAACAGCATCAATAACTATTACACTTTTTTAAATCACTATAAAACTAGAATATAAATTCCTAACAATTAGGATGCAAGTTATAGGCTGGCGGTATGTATATCCCTGTAAACTGCCTGCCCTAGGTAATGCCCCTTGATGACACTCAGACTAATTGTCTAGAAAATCAGAAAAAAAAAACTGAAAGATGACAGCCAAAGACAGTACTGTTTAGTGGAAAAGGCCTAATGATATGTGTAGTCCATAAGAAAGGGAATGATGAGGTCTCAAGATACTTTCTGCAGCTTCTAATGCTTCTCCTGTGAAAGGTAAAATGTGCAGGAAAAATGGGGGTATATTGCCTCAGGATTTATCTCAGGGGAGGACCTACACGTGTGGAAAAAGAAGTAAGCCTGTCTTTATACTCTTTTATATGCAAACACTAAAATTAAATAAATAAATAAAATATCATGTAAATGAAACACTACTCATTTTGGAAGAAAAACATTTTATTTATCTTTTTCCCAAAGAAATAAAAGCAATATAAATATTATTGTAAAAAACTTGCGTGAAAGACATTGACATTAGTCTATTTACGGGTATAAGAAGGGTGAAAGCATATTTATAATAGGAAAGTACAGTTCAGTTAGACACAATGAAAAGACAGGTGCATAAATTGGATGAACATTTATATCACTAACACACAGAAAGATACAGAAGGAGCAATTAAAATACTGCGACCCACAAGTTGGATACAGGGATGAAAGGATCACATTAGAACTATATTTTACATACCAGCTATTCTAGAATGAAGGTTGTAATAAAAAGTAAATCAAAAACAACAATGAATAAAAATTTCAGCTATTGTTTAATTATTGGTATGATTGTTTAGTACAATACAAGCTGTTTAAATGGTTAATATGTTGTCACCTGTATGGAAGGTGATAGAGTTGCTTTTAGTGCTGAGGTCACATGACAGACATTGGCTAGAAGGTTATTGTATATAATGATTTCTTATAACATTACTGTAAGCAGTGCAATAGCATTGTCAAGCAGCAAGCTGAAAGACACAAGGCTTTACTGCTCAAGGCATCAGAAATTATATGCCTAAAATAAAAGGTCATGTAAGTGATAGAGTGTATAAAACTTATAATTAAACTTTTTTTTGTATCTTTTTGCATCAGTGTACAAAAAGAGAACCTGGTCTGTAGGTAATATGATATAAAATATAAAGTGGTCATTAAAACAATCTAAAGGTGTCACTGACTCATAGCAGCTACCATACGTCACATGTAAAAATAAATAAAAACAAACTAAAATAAAAATTAAAAATGTAAAACGGTAGAGTTATTATATATATTTAGTGCAGCCAGTGTTAAAAAATCCTTCCAAATAATCTTGAATAAAAACAATAATCAGCGTTGTACATAAACTATACTGCCGTCTAACTGGCCTTTTATATTTACATTTATTTTTTTAAGTCAATTTGGGATACACTGATAAAGAAAAACTCCAGTTTAATTTAAATGCGATATACCCTATACATTTGTTACATAGGCAACCTAAATCTTGCCATTATTTTTAGACTTATCAATCAATTCAAATTGATCTTCCTTATAGAAACACGCAACTATAGAAACACGAGAAACCACAACTCTTATGAAGCAAGCTCACTGCTTCCCCATAAGACTACACAAAGCTTTGAATTACTCAGCAAAGTCCTTTCTGCACTCGGAGTTGTGTCTTTGGTGGGAGGTCAGATGTATGTCTAATAGAATCCCTGGATATGAGTTGGTGGAGGAGTTGTTATAAATTTGTTCTTACAGGACTTGGGTTTACGTGGATATATTAATCAAAAAAAACTGGAGGTTCACTTCATACTTTGATACTACAGCACAGAATTGTAACATTGCATCTTATCAGGTAAACATGTAAAATTACCAATCCAGGTGCATATATATGCTAATGTTAGTCAGATAATTTGCTAAAAAGGACTATTTATATGGTTCCTTATGGTTATATGGTAGCCATGTGTTCCCACAATGCAACTGATTACTCAAGCTACAGTAGCACTTAAGGAGAAAAAAAAATGTATTAAGGCATACTAAAGTTGTTTTTAGCACTGTATAGCATGCCTTAAAGTACACATGTGTCCAGACTATGGTCAAATTCATTTGCAGGAAACTAAAAAATAAAGAAAGAAATAGGTTTCCAACAGCTTAGAAACCCATTAATTGTGTTTACAACAGAGAGCTGCAAAATTAAGCTTTTTTAATAGAAAAAAGGATGTGAGATTTCATGTACAATTTGAAGATGAATTTCTTCAAATGGTCTATGGCTACAGAGGGGAATCCGATGTTTTAAACAGCTTTTACTTCTATTTTGGAACCAGCAAATACGTGCGGACACTGCTTCTCTTTAAGTACCAGTGATGCTGGATTAACCAGGATCAATACCTCTTTAATAGCAATACTTTTATCCTTATCTGACCTGTATTAAACACGTTTACCTTATTTCATTCTTTATAAAGGCTCCATGCTTGAAACATACATGCAAAATATTTTTTTGAAAAAATGCAGAGTGGGCTCACATGCACTTTTTAAATGCTGATATTTTGCTCATTGAACTCATTTTAAGGGGTCGAACAGCAATCAGCAACTCACTTTCTGCACAGCAGTTTTCTAATATCAGAAGAAGCTTCCTCTGTCAAAAAATGTTTCATATTTTTTTAAAAGAAACGGACGCTGACAGGTAAGGTATAATCACTTCATAAATCCCTGGTTTCCTCTTGTATATCACAAACATTCCTTACAGCCTAAAAAGTCTAAATTTAATAAAAATGTATCATTTTTGGCGCTCTATACAGTCAGATCTATAGATACATGTTTCCACAAAATAAAATGACCTTATCATCTAGAACTGAATACTTATATATGTATTTTTCATTTTTCAATGGTAAAAGAAAACAGTAAAAAAATGCAATATGGGTTAACAAAGCTTTCTTAATTTCTGTGATAATGATAAATTATAAATAACTATTTAGTGTTACATATATACATTGGAAGAAGTTCCACAAATAATTGGAATGCTACCAGCAAAGATGAATTCTAATAGTATGTAAAAAGAGTACATCATTGGCTAGCAGTGAACTTTTTCGGAGCTCAGTAACCTTGCCATTAGAAAATATTGGCTCATATTGACAGAACTTTCATTTCCAGTGTCCAGGCTAATATTCCCTATCACAAGCTGCAATAGTAGAAAGGACACATTGGTTTTAATACAAGAAAATCCAAGCATTATCTTTTCTGTTGTGAATAAGACATTCGTTCTGGGCTTTTGGCTAGAGGGAAGATCTCACAATTCTGTCAGGTTGGTGTAACACATGCTGCTCTATATCTTTATTTTTTCTCCTTTTTTCCAGCTTTCTTCTTGTTTCCTGAAGGTGCTTTGTTGTCACGTTTTCCAGCAGCGTTAGTAAGAGTTGATGTTGTTCCTGGAATGTAGATGTTTTGTCTGTAGTCAGGGACGTGCTGTAGAGTGAACTGTGGTCCGTAGCGAGCACTAAGTCCCATTGTACCTGTTGATCCTCCGAGACCAGAGCTTCCTTCAGCGGCCTCTGTAGAGATCCAAGAAAAGGTTTATTAGCTGTGATGCACTTAGACATTTACAACCAGTTGAACTCCTAATGGTTTGTGGAATGAGATGATAATCCTGTGAAAGATTTAGCTTTTGTCTTGAGATCAAGAAATGTTTTTCTGCAATTACTGCTGGCAATGTGGTATAAGTATTATAGAGAAGAAGAAATTCAGCCTGTCTCTGGTGACCATATGTAGTAAGCAAATGAACAGTCCCTGGTGTAGTAATTTATAGCAAATCCTTGGTTGCCTTGTGTTCTAAACTTAGTGCCACTCCCTGGTGTAGTGTAGAATGTGTATAGCTGATCTCAGATAGTTTAGTATAGTAAATGCCTGGTAGGCTTGTGTAAGTGTATTGCCCTATCCTGGTGACCTCATGTACTAGGTATAAAGCTGGTACTAGTGAGTATGTACCTGGTCATTGGTAGTATATTGTAGTTACATTTAAAACCATTGCACTAATAGACATCTAACAGGGTCACTGTCAATGTACATCCTGATGCGACTTTTTTTCTTAGCAGTTCCATTCAAACACTTAAGGCAAATCTCTATCTGAGATGGTGGCTGTATTACACCTTTTAATACTGACATTTTATTAACTGCATGGCCTCTTTAAATAAAAGACTGCAAGGCTGTATACGTCTTGAGAAAAATTTTACATTTAGACCTTTAAATTCCAATTAATAAATATACACTGTGATAGACAACATGCTAACAACCTCCACATTTCTGTTGTGTAGGGTGGTTGAATGGTACCTTTTGTAAACTGTGTGCAATCACATTTTAGCAACACAAGCTTGTGTGAGAACATTTGTGCTTAGGGGTGTGGCAATTACTCAGCTCTGCCAGTATAGAACACCGGGGAGAAGTACATGAAGCTACATTTTCAGATCAGGTACTGGACTAAAAATAGATAGAATAAATAATTGGGCTTTCATTTAACTTGTTCAGTATTTGGAAATCACAAAGGAAATCTGTGCAGAAGGCTGGGTAGAAAGAAACACTAATTTGCAATTGATGACCCTTCTGTTCCGATATTGCCAGTAGTTAAGTAGATGTATTTGCTCCAGTACTTTTTCTTGGTCACAGACTTAAAACAAAGGCAGATCAGGATTCTAGATTAACTGTCTGTATGCCCGTTCCTGGGAAATTAAGATGACAAGTATGCAGCCAGGAAACTGACAATTCAGAAGGATTTTAACAACAATAATGAGTGGTAAAAAGATAGCAATACAAAGCTATGTTTAAAGCATTACATTATGTCCAGGAAACAAGGTAAAATCCTGGAACACAACACAATGATATCACTTTGTATGATGTAATCTTCCACTTGGAATTGATAATTTACTGAGGTGCCAGCAATAACAGATGCACATATTTTCTCACATTACTTAGGTTATAATACATTCAGAGGCCTAAACACATTAAATGCAGTCAGTAATCTGATTTTAGTTTATTATATAACCCAGCTTCATTCCATATATGTCTGTACAGACTTAGATATACAAACATGAATTTAAATATGTACAGCAAAATTAGGTTCTGCATATTCATTCTTCTGTAGCTTGTAAATATTTGTTCCAAAACTCATTTACGATAATGAATCTTATTTTTTTTAATTGAACTCTTCAGCAAGTTCATTGTAATAAAATCAACTTCTGCGTTCTTAAAGGGGATTACCAGTTACCAGATATAGGAAAGTACCTATCTGTAAAATAATAGTAACAATCCAATTTCTAAAGACGATGAAAGCATCCTGATGCTCATTTGTACAACCAGTCTTCATGTTGTATAGACTAGGAAAGATTTACAATCATACATTTTAAATAATATCACAATAGCTATAGCTACCTAACTGTAGGTACAACAATGCTTAATACAGAAGCAGCATAGCTAAAATACAATAAATAATGATGACTGGTACCCTCTCATAGATATGACTGTTGGTTACATTGGGAGATTATTTTTTTCCCATATTAGGCCCTATTATTAGAATAGATCAAACCCCAATCATTTTTTAGTTTTTGATATTTATTATATACATCGGGATAATTTCCTCTTTCTTGTTTGCCAGAAAAAATGAATATTGATTCTGGTCAAATTTGTGCAGCAGTGGAGGATCAGCAAAGCAGCAATGTTTCAAGACATGGACTATCAGAAAATATATTCTACCTTTTAAAAAGGTGTGTTTTTATGTTTAAACAAGTGACTCTAATAGGGTTGCTTTCAGCAAATTATAAAATTGAAAACCATCTCAGCAACTGCATAAATACTACAATGATGAAGCAATATATCACTACAAGAAATGTATTTTTTTGCGGTCAAATAATACGTTTTGACAGTAAAATAAGAAGTCGGTGCGTCCTTCTTGACAGCTATACAATACTGCAGGGAGCATAATACCAGGGATGCTTTAAATTCAGTAACTGTTCTCTGTTTGCTAACTGGAACAAAATCAGCAGGATCAAAGAGTTCCTATGTTTTCTGGCATGGAAACTCACCATTTGCTGATGCCAGGATCATTGCTTGGAGTCTCTCAGTTTCAAACTGGTTATTTGGCCATACTCCAGATTCTTCTGTGGGCTGTTGTGCTCTACAGAGAGATGACAAGACATTTTCCAATAAGAAACGTGCCATGTGTGAGAAAGTAAGCAGATGCTTATTGGCCCTGCAAGAGACCCTGGAACACGATGCCACAACTTTCGATGCAAATGCAAAGTGGTATGTCGGTATTAGAGTTTATGTGTTAATGGTTTACAAAAGTTTTCAAAACTTGTTTTCTTTACTTTGATCAAGCATAGATCAATATGTCTAATAAATATATTGCAAAATAATTGCAAGCATTGTTATACTACTGTAACATTTTAAGTCGTAGTTTTCGGATAAGTTGATTGATCAATGATTCATAGTCACATTTTTTGATCAAGACATAAAATAATTAGGGCCTGTGTTAATGCGAAATGTAAAACCCACTTAAAGCAAACAAAACCCTCAAACTATTCATACTAAATTTTCATAGGATAGAAAAAATCATTTGCATATTCAAATTCCTGCCTTTGCACTTGTTCATCTACTTGTAGCATCCTCACAAATAAAGAATCAAAGTAAGTAAAACAATCATCAAACAAGAGAAAAATAAAATATTTACTAGCTTGCCCCTGGCATTAAGGTTGCTCCCTCCAGGTGCCAGGGACACCACTGCAGGATTTTTAAAAAAGCTTATACTAAACTTTGTCAGATGATGTTCAAGCACTGTGCCTTTCTGCAAAATCCGGGCTACCTATAAACCAAACGACTTAATAATGTTACTCTTGTCTGAAAGCAGTTAAAGCCAAGTATATTTTGTAACTTTTAAGGTATGGGCTCACCACAAATATTGTGTTTTTTTATACATTCATAAAAAGCATTTTCCGGGTCACCCAATTTAAAAAAAGCGTCTGTCAGCTAAAAAGATTGCTACTTAATAATAACACCACTGTGAATTGAAATGTTCCATTTGTTATATTTATATTGTTGAGATCACCAAATAAAGTTTGCAAATTTGAAAGTTAAAAAGCATATAGACCTCAATAAAAGACAATTGTTTTTTTCAAAATGTGCAGCTTAGAACAAATTTATTTGGAAGAAAATTTATAGATGGTTTTTCTACACATGGGAATCCAAGGGTCCAATAATGACTCAATCTGCTTTTTAATTGTACGATGGTAAGCCACTCTACCTTACTTACCTACAATTAATGTTCAAACCATTAAAACACTTGATAATATTTGACAGTATTCCTAACAAGTGAAATCTCAAAAGTGTTAATTCACTCTATTGATTTGATATGGTCCTCATTATCTATTCTTCCATATATTCACCCTTTAATAATACTGCACATATTTTTTTTAAGCATCTGTGACACATAATCTTCCATAATCTTTATTCATAGATATGTTTACTTGTGATTGTGTTCCTATACACTGTTGTACTACCCCTAAGCAAGCCATTTAGTATCCTTGAGGACGTCTCAATTATAGGCGAAACATGTTGGGTCATAATTTAAGACGGCTGCAACTATAAATACAACAAATAAAACAAAGTAGGAGGACTTTGCTCTCCTGTACTGGGTACCCATTTCATATATGAACATGAAGACTCCGGAAATTACTCTTAGGATACCTTCACTTTTGAGCATATGGGAAGGGTTTTCTAGCCCAACGTCCCAATGGGGTTGTTTATCCGGCCCTTTGGGTGTTCCACGGCTCTTGCCAGGGTCACCCCGAGCAGGGTCAGGAAAAGGGCCCCCAACGGGGGGGGGGGGCGAACCGGCCAGAGCCGCCGAACACGTTCCCCGGATCTGAGCCTGCGATAGGTGATTGGGCGCCACACACACACAGCCTGCCCACTCTCCCATTGCTAGCTCAGAGCCTATGCTATCATGATGTCATGATCAGGGGCGTCATGATGGCACAACCTTGCCCACTCTACCATCAACCCGGTCCCTGGAAATTTTTTTGTGGCCTCTGACTAAAAAAGTTTGCCCACCCCTGATTTAGAACCATTGTACACATGAGCATATTGGGCAGATGTAACCTATATCTGTCCATATAAATCTTTGACAAACACCAAAATAAAATAAAAATAGGATGTGTTGACTCTGGGTTCTTTTAACATTTATTTATAACATGTATATAGAAAATATGTATATATATTGTATATATGTACAATCATAATAGTATTTAGTACAAGCCTTTTTTTTTTTTTTAAAAAAAGAGAGTCAGACATTTTTTCAAACATTCCCTGGTGGTAATCTTCCAGGTCCACATGTTTTAATGGCAGTAATTGATTCCCACCAGGGATGGTTTGAGGCAATGGCAGATTCCCTGTTTTATAAATAGAGCCCTTAGTGTGCTTTCTGAGATCCAAATGTACATATCACAGATACACACAGTGTGCTCTTTTATGAATTCTTTAAAAATATTTTATTTAGATAAATGTATAGCTCCTAGCTATCCCTCTTTTGGAACTGACTCCTTCTGTCCCTCATTCCCCTCTAAAACGTGCTGTTTACCTATCAAATGTTTTTTTTGCACTAAATCTCTCACCAACCTCAGCATGTTTTACAAGCCTCTTTAAAAAGAAGAATGCACACTAATTAAATATACAAGATTAATACAGTGACATCTATGTAGTGCTATATAGGGTTAATTAACAGGCTTTGTTAGAAAAAAAAATAATGATAAAGTAACAGTGTCCCTTTACACATTCCAAAGTATCTGACTCATAAATTAAAAGTTTATTATTAAGGAAGTGCAGCAACAAAATAAACATCATGTTTAAAAATTTTCCTGAATAAACTTCATCAACAATAGAAAGTGAAACATTCAGATTACTCACCCACTTGGTCCCGGTCTTTGGCCCTGAGTGAACTGCCATTCAGCATTAGGTTGAGATTGCTGAAAGAGAAACAGAATGGTGTCCTTAATTGGTGTTCTGAATGTGAACACTCTTGGCATATCATTGCATATTTGAACAGGATCGATATACAATGTTCAGTACAACAGAGTAAAATGTGTATGGTATGTGTATAGGATTTATCTTGTTGCATTTGGTTGGTATTTCATTATAACTTTTTACTAAGTTACAGAATGAGATTCCTATTGGGTCCTATCAGTGAAAAGTGACATTGGCAAGATTTTGTCCCAAAGACAGCTAAAGCAGACCCCATCAGTGAAAGGATTATCAGGTAACAGAACTTAGGGAAGAAAGTTTTCCATTTTTTAAAAGTAATAGTAGGCATCTTATGGGAAATTATCAGGCAGAGCGTGTACTTCTAACCATTTACATGAGTGACAGGTCAAGCAAATTCACAGGACAAAAAATGGGGTTTATGGGTTATAATATTTATGTGTTAGGATTTTTTACAACATTTTTTTTAACATTCATATATAATAAATTCACTGGTAGAGAACAAACACCATACAGAAAAAGAGCCCTGGTCATGACAGAGCCATCACAGTGACCAAGGTTACCACATTTTGTAGTAAAAGCTTGTATGATAAACTAGACTTCCAAGTATGATACAGATTTAAAGAACCAAAATATAAGTAATTAAATAAAGGCATATGACCTTCTAAATTGTTGTAGAAATCTGTTAAATATTAAACACGTGGTTCACTAATAATAATGAACATTGCTTTACCAAAATTAACATTTTCCACAAACTGTGAGCTCTGTCATTATCCCACCGCAGACCAAGCAGCAGCCTCCATCCCCGGAGTGCAGTAATGTATGGAATCTACATTCATACAAGTTGAAGTTAATGACTTGTGATTGATTGCTGCATACATTAGAGTGCCTTAAGGTGCACAAGATATTAATGAACCGTTTTCTGCCTGTATGTTAAATGTTAACGTATGTTAAATAGCAGATCATGTCAGTTTAACTTCCTTATAGTTATGGCAACAATGCACAATCCTAAAATGGAATTATGAAAAAAGATCATACTTCCCATGAATCAGATGATCACAGCTCAGCAGTATTAAAGAACAAATTCCTTAGCAAAACAAAATGCTATATTGAACTTAATCATTGCTCTTTACAGCCTTCCTTGTACCACTTACATACAAACTGCCAATAATCTTTTCAGTTAGTGAATAAACCTGCATAAGTACTTTGCTTATAAAAGGTTTCCAAAAAATGTCAATCTATTGTGATCACATGGAAGTTTCACGGGTTTCCACCCCTAAATACAGTAAAATATCTGCTATAATAAAGTTATATACAATCATTTGTTTTGAACAAGGACTTAAAACAGACAAAAACTGACTGACATTTGGATCGGTTTTTATTTCTTGGCACCCAGGGTAGAATCAGTACATGTCCACACTGAATGCAGACTGCAGTACTATTTTGTAGTTAACATTATACCAAGACTCAGCTAGTTTGAAGATCCAGCAAACTGGGAATACAGTAGAATATTATTTATAAAGTATGATTATTTGGTAGAAAAAAACTTCCATTCAGCTACATCACTCGTGCATTGCTAGCAGGAAATGTATAAAGAACTGATACTCTGAAATCATTTGTGGAAAATTCAATGGAACGTATAAGAGGTTTAGAAGATTAATCCTCTTCCATTAGTGTTTCCTATTGCCTCCTGTGACTAAAGTGAGCAGGTGACCTAAGCTGATCTCACAAGCCGTGGGGGGAAAGGAACTGTATTATAATATATAAGACAGCTGTCTAAAGCCATTACAAGCAATAGAACGTACTTGTATAAAACATTCTTTGCACATACTGGAATATTTAAACCCCTTGCCACTACAAGATCTGCTCACACACATTTGCATTACCGGTAGTTGTACACAGAAGTGGCTGGGAGTCATTTTTGCAAATACACATGCAGACAGTCATTTAGTTGTACAAAAGAACAAAGTAAAATCCATAGGAATATTTACAATGTTTAATGTTTCCTCCAGATACTGAGCATAAAATAACCCTAATCTACTAATAAGCATGAAGACCAAAAAGGCATCTAAAAAGTGGAACACTTTTGTAACAGATCCCTACTTATGATTGTCTTGTGTACTGCATTCAGGTTATAGCTTAACCTTGACAATATGGCCTGTGTTTAATTATGGTTCAACAATAGTTGGAAGAAGCAACACTAAAGAACACAGGCACAATAGTTATGGAATGTTTGAACAGGAACAGAACACAAAGTCATCATCACTGTAGAGCTAAGAATAAAAATTCAATTCTGGTACAAGAAATTTAACGCAATTGGCCACTATGCTTTACTAAAACACATGTGATATTATTGTAAAAAAACACCATTAACCTTAAGAGTACTATGTGTAGCAACAAGTGAACACAATAAATATATTATCCACAAGGCTTCTTGTATAATCTAAAAGAAAAAATAAATACAAGTACACAAATGAGAATTTCCTCACCTCAGTGGGATCTTTTGAGCTATTAATGCCTAAAGTTTCTCCATGGATGCCCACTTCTTTCCCCGGATTAAGCGTAAAAGGTCGCAGCGGAGTAAGATTTATGCTGTCAGAGTGAGAAAAGTATGTTCTGTAACAGTGACTTTCTGGATTTGTAGGATCCAACCTGATCTCCATGTACTTTAGTGTTCCATCCAAATTAAAGCCAAGTGTTGGCTGGAATGTTTGAGGACAATGTTCAGAATTTGACTGATGTAAAAACCAACATGGATACTGGCACAAATATAATTCATTTTTGAAGAATTTTACCAAAAGCACAGCAAAAGTGATAAGACATGCCATACTAATGATGACCAAAGAAATGATGAGATACAATGTTACATCAGTCCTTTTTGCAGAAAAGAAATTATAGGTACTAGGTGTTGTATTATCTGAGATGCTGTCTAATGCTACGAGTATTGTAACTGTAAGTGACAAAGATGGCTTGCCATTGTCACTAATAGCCAGCACTAGCTTTTGCAGGGATTTATCAGTTGGTAAGAAAGTTCGAACAGTTCTTATTTCTCCAGAGTGAGCTGATAAATTAAACTGAAAGTTATCAGAGGGTTCCACAAACTTGTATGAGAGCCAGGCATTATCACCAGAATCTGAGTCCACAGCAGATACTTTGGTGACCAAGTAACCGACTGGTACAGCCTTTGACAAGTTTACATTTGCTATTGAATCCCCATTGTATTTAGGATACAACAAATTAGGAGAATTGTCATTGGTATCTACAATAAATACGAATACAGTTGTATTGGAAGACAGCCTTGGATCTCCAGAATCCATAACTTGAACAATGATTTCTAAAACATGAATTTGTTCATAATCAAATGAGCACTGGGCGTAAATTTCTCCCCTTGAAGGATTGATAGATACAAGTGATGAGATAGGCAAACCAAAAAGCTCTTTTTCAACAATGGAATAGGTGAGCAATGCGTTGTTCCCCTCATCTGGATCACAGGCGGACACTGTATAGAGCAACTGACCAAGTTTGTTATTTTCAGGAATGTAGCTGTTACATTCTTGATTTGAAAACAACGGCGGATTATCATTAGTATCAGAAATATTGACTGTAATTGTTATTTGTGAAGATAATAGAGGTGACCCCATGTCCACAGCAGTCAAAACTATTTCATACCGGGCAGTCTTTTCCCTGTCAAGGGGCTCATGTACAATTAGAGCATAGTGATCCTTAAATGATTTAATTTCAAAAGGTGTCTCTGGTGACACAAACACCTTAACTTCTCCATTTTTCCCAGAATCCATATCATTCACAGAAAAAAGTCCAATGGTTGTTCCAACATTTGTATCCTCTGGAATCTGACCCAACAGAGAAGTAAGCAGAATTTCTGGCATATTATCATTGACATCAACAATCTCTATCTGAAGAAGACAGCTACCTTCCATTTGGGGTGTTCCTTTGTCTTTAGCCTTGACAGTTAACTCATAGGATTTAGCAGTCTCAAAATCTAACATATCACTTGTACTTATGACCCCTGTGTTTGGATTTATAGAAAACATCTGTCTGTGGGAGAATGGTGTTCGACTATCAAAAGCATATTCTACTTCTGCGTTGAGACCCTCATCCAAATCACTTGCATTTAGTTTAACCACTACTGTGTTCAATGGAACATTCTCAGGTATGTTAATTTTATAAGAACCTTGACTAAAAATAGGAGCATTATCATTAAAATCCAGAATAATAATAGTAATCTGTGATATTCCAGATTTTGGTGGACTACCCCCATCAAAAGCTGTAAGTACAAGATGATGGCTTCCTTTTTCCTCTCTATCTAATGCCTTCTCTATGACCAGCTCTGGAGATGGAACACCATCCTTGTGACTCCTTACTGACAATGAAAAGTAAGAGCTTACACTTAAATTATATTTTCTTACTCCATTAACACCTGAATCAAGATCATATGCTTCTTCTAAAGGAACTCTTGCACCAGGATAAGCTAGGAACTCTGTAATTTGTATCACCTGCTCTGATGTTGAAAATGTGGGAGAATTATCATTTATATCTAAAATCTCAGCTTCTAATCTATGAAGTTCCAAAGGATTTTCAAGAACTACTTCTGCAGCTAATAAACAGTGTAAATTTGATCCACACACACTTTCCCTATCTATTGTTTTAGCTAAAGTTAAGTTTCCAGTTTGCTGTTCTACAGCCAAATATTGACCACTGCCTGAGGACCTTAGTCGCATTTTGCGTTCCAAAACAGACACTGCTGGTATATCCAAGTCCTTTGCTACATTACCAATAAACGTCCCTGCTTGTGCTTCCTCCATGACAGAATAATGAAGAGTCTCCGAGGCTATATCCTGGGTACAACACAGAAAGAAAATAACTATGTGCCATCTCCAGTTCTCGCTGGATATCTGGATACCCATTGCTTAAATGTTTTCTCTCCAATGTATATTCATATATCCCCTTAAACGTGCTGTTACAAATGTGCTTATCCATTTGAACTGTGTTTGAAATATCTTCTGGGTTTACATTGTAATGTCAGCTGTGCATTCCGTTACTAAAAGAATGTGGGGATGCAGATCTCTCAACTAAGGCCTAGGGAGGAGGGTAACCGGCACAGCAGAAATAGAAGTTTTACAAGTTACATTTAGCTGTAAAGATTATTCTGCCACCTCTTGGTCAGAGGTGTTGTACACATGATGTTTTATTACATAAATGTCTTCATTCAAAAGCCTGGGCTCTATAAACTATTAGAAATTTAAACAACTAAAAAAATTGCTTCCAGCATTCAGGCAAGTATCATGTAACAATGACATTACCACAGAGCTGGAATAGTAAACAGTGATCTAAGGCTGCAAAAATCTTTAATATATTGGGCCAGCAGTATACATCTTCATGTTTAGATAAAACTAAGGTTCTACAAAAGAAAGTACTTTTCATTTACAAAATGAAGCTTTTCTTGTAAACTATTTTGGTATATTTGGCAATAACTGTAAATCCACTGATACATACAGTACGCTCTAGTAGAAAACAACACAAAAATCATGATGATATGATGCCCCTCCTGGGGTACAAACCTGAAGGCACAGAACATAGCTGGTTAAACCTAGTTATCACAAATACAGAATATCAAGTTACATCAAAGTGCATCAGTGTGCCACCCCCTTTGTTTGTAGATTTCTATCTGAGAATATTAAAATCAAGACAATTGGCAAAAACAAAAATATGTCTGGCAATACTATCATATGCTTAACATGATACTGTAACATATATCTACATATTGTACATATATAAATAAACAAAGCGCTTTTAAAGATTAAAAAGCAACTTTGTAAAATAACTGACTTAAATGAGCTATCTTTAATAGCTAGGTATACAAAAGACCATTGTAATCTGAAACAGACTAAAAAGTACAAATATATCTCTTATCTAACTTGTGTTGGACCTCTCCAAGTAAGCTCTCCAGACAGAGCATCTTCACTCTCATTGACTAGCTGCTTTAACTGGGGGAAATTCAAAGATTTCATCATATATAAAGTATCCCTATTAATATCTGTGGGACAACCAGTCTTAGCATGCTGATCACCAACCACAACAGGAACCTCCACATATCTCAGAGTACTATTGTAATTTAACTGTAGAGTTTTTTGTGATGGCCCCATATACTGGTTTAGCTCCGGGTCAGCCATTTTGTTCTTCCTCCTCACACATTTTACCAACAAAATAATTAATGTAAGAACTGAAATTGTGCTAACAGAAACCAAAGCGATTATAAGATACATTGTGATATTGGGCCTTTGTTTGGTGTCAGTAAATAAATCTTTTGAGTATTGACTTTCCCTAGCAGTCCCGGCCTCAGCAGATATGACTAATGTTGCCGTGGATGACAATGACGGGTTTCCATTATCCTTTACCACAATACACAGGTTTTGTACAGGAGAATCTGTCTCCATAAAACTTCGAGCCATTCTGATTTCTCCTGTGTGAGAAGCAATTTTAAATAAAGATAAGTCCGTTGCTTTTGCTATGCTATAAGTGAGCCAAGCATTGTATCCCGAGTCACTATCCACTGCTACAACTTTGGTTACCAAGGACCCTGAAGGAAGAGATCTGGACAGCAGCTGTTGTGATTGAGCATGTCTTGAGTTTGCTGGATATAATATTGAAGGATGATTATCATTTTCATCAACAATATGAAGATAAACTGTGACGTTAGATGCCAGTTTTGGTATCCCAGAATCCTCTGCTCTGATGGTAAACTGTAGAACCTGAGCAAGTTCATAATCAAAGGACTGCTGGGCATAAATGTTTCCATTTAGCGTGTCCATATAAATAAAGGACATGGCAGGGGAACCATTAATAAGGCTGTTAATAATGGAATATGTGATTTGAGCATTTTCTCCTTCATCTTTGTCCATAGCAGTGACAGTACAAAGTAATGCCCCTGGCTTATTGTTTTCTTTAATCTCAACATACATGACTGATCTTTCAAAGGTTGGAGGATTGTCATTAATATCTGAAACAGTTATATTAAATACAGTTTGTGCTGTAAGTTGAGGCACTCCCATATCTGCCGCTCTGAGTTGAATGGTGTATTCACTGGCTTGTTCTCTGTCCAATAATGCATTTGTGACTAAGGAATAGTGATTTAGAACATTTGTAATGGAAAATGGGAGATCTGGTGATATTTCCAGCTGCACTTCACCATATTTACCTGTATCCTGGTCTTTTACTCTTAAAAGTCCCACTGTTGTCCCAACTGGGCTATCTTCAGGAATGGAAGATACCAAAGAGGATATAAGAATTTCTGGTGCATTGTCATTCATATCTTCAACATCCACTTGGATAACACAATGGCCTTCCATTGCTGGTACTCCATGGTCAATTGCCTTGATGGAGATTTCATATGAACGATGTTTTTCAAAATCCAGGTGTTCTTTAACACGTATTTCTCCTGCCTGATGATCCAAGCTGAAAACATTTGAAATGTCTTCTGAATATATATCCTCAAAGTAATAGCTGATCTCGCCATTGACACCTTCATCTTTATCTGTTGCATTCAGTTTTATGACAAGAGAATTTATTGGAGCATTTTCTTTCACATTTATTTTATAGAAAGTACTGTCAAACACTGGTGCGTTGTCATTGTTATCTAATACAATAATGGAAATTAACATAGTTCCAGATCTAGCTGGAGTACCACCATCAAGGGCAGTCAGGACCAATTTGTGTTCCCCTTGTTCTTCCCTGTCCAAGGCTTTCTGTAACACAAGCACTGGGGAAGGCCTATCATTTTTACGATTCTGAACAACTAAAGAAAAGTACTGATTCTCCTCTACTTTGTAGGAGTGAACAGAGTTGATTCCCACATCTGGATCCTGGGCTTTTTCCAGGGGAAATCTAGAACCAACAGCAGACAATTCTGTTATTTTTATGGTACGTACTGTGTTTTGAAAAGCCGGTGAGTTATCATTTATATCCAGAATCTCTACCTCCAGGCGATACAGTTCCAAAGGCTTTTCAAGAACAATCTCCACAGGCAGGACACAGTCAGGGCTGTTGCCACACAGCTTTTCTCTGTCTATTCTTTGCTTTGTTATAAGGGTTCCACTTTCTGGATTCAGTGCAAAATATTGCTGGCTTTGTTCAGATCCCAGCTGCAGTCTGCGCTCAGAAATCCCTGCTGTGTTTAATCTCAGATCCCTAGCAACATCGCCTACTAAACTCCCAGGCTCCGATTCTTCCAGTAAAGTATACTTTAGTTGTGCAGAAGCAAAGTTTGTCATACAAACAAAGAATAAACCCATTACTTGCCAGTGCCAGGAATGGTGGGCTCCTTTCTGTTCCATTGTCAGAGATGATACTGTGACAAAGGCCAAGATGTTAGCAACGCAACACAGGAGAGAGTAAAGCAGCTCTGTCTTTGCTAATGTGCTTGGCAGATCTGGTTTCCTGACTGGCTGTCACTTTTTGTGTGTTACTAGCAGACATTGTAGTACAAACAACTTTCATCACAAGAAATCCTGCTGCCATCTAGTGGTGAAAAACAAAATGACACAGACAACCAGGTACCTGTGTACCACCAATAAAACAACCACAACAATTCCAGCTGCTTTCACGACAAGAAAACTACTGGTTATTATAGTCATATAGTCATACCATCAGGATTTTCATAAAAAATAATTTCACTATAGCAGACCACCTCATGCTAATTTACCAAATAGTTATCACACAGTCACAATGCAGTGCTACACACTGAAGACACAATATACCTGTCATATAGCACCCACCTTTCTACTGATTTTTTTTACATTTGTTACATGCTAATGAATTATCCTACAAAAAAACTCTGCACAAGCTCCTACATTGGTACCAGTTTTAGCTACAAACAGAAAAGATGACATTCCTAATAAAAGCCAACAAGAGATATGACATTTATAAACAGTCCAATCAGAAATAGAGAACGGTAATATTTGACCAGTTGGAATAAGTGATAATGTTCTTAGTTACCTAATACATTGAAATTCCTTTTACTGTTATTTAGATATGTTCTCCTTTAGTCAATGCAGGGTTTAGATAAGCCTTTATGACAATCAGAACACAATGAGGGTAGTTGCAGGTGAAGGTAGCTGAACTGAGCAGATGGTAAGGAAATGTACTTGTATGATACAGTACCATGAAGCTAATAAATTTCCAAGCAAAGGTGAATAAAGATAACTCATATGGCCCACTAAGCTAAAAGCACCATCTAAACGCTGTGATGTGGTGTGAAAATGCAGCACTAAGATTCTCTCAAGTTCTCCATTTGTTTGGATGGGTTTCCTTCCACACCACACAACTTACTGGTAGTTTATCTGGCTTCCCCAAAAATGAAGTATGTTATTAATATATGACTATAGTAAGGACATTAGATTGCAAGATTCTCGGAGTATTACGGGCTTGACTATGGACTCTGAAAATATAAATACACACATACAGTATTTGAAACATAAAAAGGATGGATGAACTGATTCTTCACTCTGTTTAACTGATCATTCTCACCTTCTTTAGTAAATTATCCTCTATGTTTGGTACGATCTAACATAATATATTTAGAAGGGTGTATTGGAAGTATAAGGAAATGTCTTTAACAGGGTTAGGGAAAGCATAAAAAGTTAGCTTCTTTAGGCTTTCCTATGTAATCTAGAACAATAAAAACCTAGAGTTGGGTTAACAAGCTGTAGATTTGTTATTTCAATCAATATGTCTAATAAAATGATAACCCTTTAAATGTCCCATTCATTCTACAATTTTTGAATATCACATCTGATACAAGACTGCAGTTTTTACCTGGGTAAATAAACCTACAATAATACATGTTAGTAGGAAATTAGAAAATCAAAATATGGATGCACCTTCAATCATCTACATTAACGAGTAAATGGAAATTATATTAAGGACTCGAATCAATAATGCAATGTTGCACTTTTGTTGCAATCCCCATCCCCCTTTCCCGGCACATTAACAACCAGATGTGACCTTGTACCATTAGTAGCTCCAGTATGTCTGATCACACAGATTACTATCAAAAAAGAGCAGCTGTGTAAGCATAAACTGCCCTAAGCAAAGAGGAAAGAGAGATGTATTTTGTACAATGCCACAGAGGGCATTTATGATCACCATAGATGTTATAGTACACATACATACACACACATGCAAAAAATCCAAAGGAGTCCAAAGGTAAAAAAAAAATGTAACTCGTACAATAACACAATACATATTTATCCCATATTATTTGTATTCTTGTCCTTTACATAAACACCTTTAGTTTTCTTTATAACACTAAACATCATATTATCCCCTGCATGAACTACATGCAAATGTTTACATCAGTAGATGTCCCGATTCAACCTTGCAGTCTTATGCTCCTACCTACAAAAAACTAGACTCATGTACATTATAGTCATTTTGCAAATTTCCCAAATGGAGAAGATCCACACAGGCAAATAAATATTATGCAAACTTTGTAACCCTGGTTAGCAATCCAACTCCAAAGCTAAAAGCCAAAACTGTTCTTAAATACAATTACACTGATACAATATATTTTTTTTTTATTCATGAATGTTTTATAACTTGATTGCTTCAATGTTAACACCCCTGACAGATTGGAATTGCTGTAGTGTCCCTAAATACCCATTTCTGTATTTGCTATAACTACAGTGGCACACCATGTATTAGCAAATGTTTTCAATCCTGGACCAGATCCGTTCCAGGTTAGCTGGAGCACTCAGCTTCACTGATGAAAGTGTATTCTCTCCAGCCTTTGAGATCTTTCATAAATAAGGCCCAATATATGCAGGAGTACAGTACAGGCCAGTGTTTTCAAACTGTTAGCCCTTGTAATACCCATAGTTTAACACAACTAATTATAGTATTCTGACTTCAAAGCACAAATTCTTTCCCCAAAACACAACCGCCCCATAACATTTTTTTACATCATGGTACATTAGGGTAATGAGGCCTAAAGTAAATCATATAGAATGAAGCCCTTATCAAATGAAATTGGTTGCTTCAAGCAAAATATTTACAGCCCCTAGTTTGTCAAACTGCAAACCCATGAGACCTCCCAGGCCTGAATAGCCATAGATTTTTAAAGAAAAGATCTTTAGAACACACATTTTGAAGGTATTGCAGTCTCAGCAAATGTCATTTGAAACAAATGATGCTCAGTGAGATTAGTCACAGCAAAAGAGAAATGACTTGACAGTACACAAGAGACATCATGGATCCTGAAAAAAGAAATGGAATCTTACCATTAAGTGTCTAGGTAAATCTACTTGTCCACAATTTATAAGGGATAGACAGGAAAAATTCAGTATCAAATTACAAATTAGGCGATCCGTGTGCATTTGTTTTATTATTAGTGCAATATTATCAAAAAATTTTTACTGTTGATTTATCTGCCAAAAATCGTCATCATTTGTGATGCTGTACATGAATTGCCAGCAACTTCTAAATGAATAAAGTAATAAATTATAAGCTTTTAATAATTTGCTGAAGCAGTCAGTGTGATTTTATTTTAGGAGGAAGAAGAACCATCTGAAAATGTCAGCAAGCCCACTAGTTGTAACACTGATCTATGATATTTGAAAATGACTGACAACAAAAGACTATTTCCTCTTGTGCTACGCATTTCCTACACTGTGATGTTTTAGATACCCTTGTCAATAGAGACAAGGGAAGACGCTTGTTTTTATTATGACTGTTTTAACTGTAAAGCAAGCACTCCAAGTTCCAAAATATCCCAAATTTAATAAACATTTTCTAAAGCTCTTTACAAAATACAGACATTTCAGATGAATAAAAAAGTCTCATTACCTGTTTACTGTTATCGGTTGTAGGAGAATTATTTAATGTAGCAATTCCAATACCGGAATCATCACAGTCTATTAGTTTGTCTGTTGTAGTATTATGTGCAGGTTTGAGGAATGCAAATTCATTTTCAGTTGAGTCTACAGCAGCAGAAGTGTCACAAGTATAAGGAAGAGTTGATGCATAATTGAAATTAACAGGGAATCTGGGCCCAACCTGAGAGTACATATCCGTGGGTAGGTATCCAAAGGTTTTTGGGTGGTTTGACCTTGACTTTTTCCACTTTGTTACTATAGCAATCATAATAGTCAAAGTAAACAGGAAAGCGATTACCGCAAGTGCTATTACCAAATAAATATTTAAATTTGAGGAGAGATCAGAGTTCTGTGATTGGTTGTTGATTTCAGAAACATCTTGCTGAAAATTTTCAGCAATGACCAGATTCAAGGTTACAGTGGAAGAAAGTGGTGGGTTTCCATGGTCTTTTACCAGTACCACCACGCTGTGCTTCATCAAGTCTTTCTCCTCAAATGTGCGCAATGTTCTGATTTCACCACTATGCCGGCCAATAGAAAATGAAAGCGGTTCTGCCATGTTCAGGAATTCATAAGAAAGCCAAGCGTTGTGCCCAGAGTCAGCATCCACTGCCACTACCTTAGTTACCAAGTGACCTTTACTTGAAGAACGGGGCACGGTCTCAAACGCAGAGCCTCCTCTTCCGCCAGAGGGATACAGAATCTTTGGAGAGTTATCATTTTTATCCATGACGTATATTTTTACAGTAATGTTGCTTGCCAGTCGTGGAGTTCCATTATCCCATGCCATGATTTGAAATTCAAATTCCCGCATTTGTTCATAGTCAAATACTTGCTGTGCATAGAGGAGGCCAGTCACTGAGTTAATAGAAACATATGTAGAGACCGGTACATCTCCAAGATATCTGTTTATAATCGAGTAACTAATTTTACCATTGTCTTCGAGGTCTGGGTCAGATGCTTGTATCCTATAAATGGAGGAACCCGCTGCTTTATTTTCCGGTACATACACATCATATACAGTTTGTTCAAATACAGGTGGATTGTCATTCACATCCTTTACCACAAGCCAAATGGTTTTTGTGGTGGACAGAGGAGGTGATCCTCTATCTGTGGCAGTGATGGTAATGTTATAGCCATCAGTTTCTTCTCTGTCTAAAGTATCTGAAGTTTGAAGTCTATAGTAATTTCTAGATGATGAAATTATTTCAAAAGGGATTGACCCTGTTATCTTACATGAGACATCACCATTAGCTCCAGAGTCTGTATCTCGTATGTTTATCAGGGCAATAAGTGTTCCAGGTGAAGAATCCTCAGGAATTGAATTAGTTATGGATGTAAGGGTTATCTCAGGTTCATTATCATTGGCATCAATAATTTTAATGATAACCTTGCAATGTGAAACTAGGCCTCCTCCATCCTCAGCTTCAACCATCACTTCATAACTTTTCGTTGTCTCAAAATCTAACTGCCCTTTTGTCCTGATTTCCCCTGTAATAGAATCTATTGTAAAAACCTGCAGAACAGTTTTCTTGATATGGCCAAAAGAGTAAGTAACTTGTCCATTAAGGCCTTCATCTTTATCAGTAGCACTCACCTTTACAACTAAAGAATTTACTGGTGTATTTTCAAGTACATCAATCTGGTACAGATCTTTTTCAAAAAACGGAGCATTGTCATTAATATCACTAACGATAATCTTAACGACGGCTGTCCCCGTCTTTACAGGCTGCCCTCCATCTGAAGCTGTTAAAATGATTTCAAATGATGACTGCTGTTCTCTGTCTAACATCTTCTGTAACACTAGTTCTGGGTATTTTCTTCCATCAGCACTGGCTTTTTCACGCAAAGTAAAATATTGATTTTCAGAAATTCTATAGGTTTGCAAAGAGTTAATTCCAACATCTGGATCAAGGGCATTAACCAGAACAAATTTTGTGCCAGGCTGGGTCAATTCACTTATTTCTAAATTAATAATGCTCTTGGAAAACACAGGGGGATTATCATTTACATCCTGGATTTCAACCTCCACTGGAAATACGGACAAAGGATTTTCAGCCACAGCTTCCAGATTTAGTAAACAACTGGATGTCATCTCACAAATAGTCTCTCTGTCTATTCTTTCAGAGACATAGAGGTTTCCATTATCAAGGTTCACACTAAAGAAATTCTCTGCATTAACAGAAGAGATGCGAAATCTTCTCACTGCCAGTTGCTTAATGTTTATACCCAAGTCCTTAGCAATATTTCCCACCAGGAAGCCTTTCTTTGTTTCCTCCGGGATAGAATAACGAAGCTGGCCCAATATTGCCCCAAGATTAAAGGAGAGTAACAGAAAACACACTACTTGCCATTCCATTGTACTCCAAGTCCTCCTGATTGTGGCTTTTCTGGAAAACTCTGTTTGAGGGTTTAATCCACCTGGAAATGACTGGGGAAATCTCCTACAAATCTACTGGTAGTCAAAGAAGAGGTACAGAGAAATCCACCTTGTCCGTGACCTAACAATGAAATGAATGCAAGGACGTGTTTCCTTAGTCTGTGCCGTGTATTTACTGAAAACTCCAAGGGACCTCCACATGCATCCCTATCCTTACTGGGCAACAGTGACACACTGTGTTCCACTTAGGAACTGCAGATCCCTCTATAAGAGTCTTTCTAAAAACAGGTAAGAATATGGTACTGGAATGTTTTTATTTAAACAATTAATAAATGCTTTATAATTTTGTTAATATTTTCAATATGATTTATGTATAATTAGTATTTTTTGTAAATGTAAATAATTAGATCCACCTAAAACACAATTATATAGCCCTGTCTCTCCATTTATAACAAGATAGCATTCAGATAGCATGCTATTCCAAATGACATGCAGCCTCCACTAAACTGTGGGAAATCTTTAACATCAGAGAATCATTTTAGAAGTCTCATTTGACAGGCTAATATATATTACTAGAATATGCCACCCTCTTTGAGTCTTATTTATTCAAGCTCTACAGGACCAGCGAGGATAGACTATCATGGGAGAACCAGGGTGATCCAGCAAATCTTAAATGGATTTCTTGAAAATAATTTGATGACAAATGTTTATTTTAGACCAGATCCATCTCAGGTTTTCTGGGTCACCCAGGTATCTCATGATAGTCTATCTTCTCTAGTCTTGACGAGCTTTAATAAATCAGACCCAAAGAGTGTTAGTATACATAATTATGCAAGTAATAAAAGAATCTAAAGCCACTTCCACCAAACTGCCGCAATCAACTATACACAAGGCATTGCATTCTTTCTTAGAGTGTTCTTTCCAAATTTAAATATTATTTTCCACCATTTATAAAATACATACATAACTATTATAAATATATACTTTATACATTTATACACATTAATAGTGTGCACTCCAAAGAATATAAATTTAGAAAATAAACCATCTTGTCTTAAGTGTAAGTTAACAGCTGGTTTAGTTTAAGCAAATAAAGTCAAGTAAAAACAATTGCCATAAATTCCTTGTTTTTTCTGTCAACTGAACTTTGTGATTTATTATGTGCTATATCTGTTGATGGTAAACATGCCCTGATCTTCTGGTAAACCAAAGACATTCATAATGTATTGTGTATACAGTGTAGGATATATATACATATATATATATATATATATATATATATATATATATATTAAAATTTAACTTCTTGTGGGCAAAACTGAAATAAGCTTAGGAATTAGGCACAACTACAAATACAAATCCTTATGAATATATATATATATATATATATGTGTGTGTGTATGTGTGTAAGGCATGTTAGTTAGGTATTTCATGCATTCAAATATTAGGTTTAATGAACTGTGGGACATCTTCAAAATATGACACAAGGTTGGGGAGAGTGGCTCATAGGAGTAAGTGGAAAGTATTGGGAGGTAAGGGGTAAATGGGTTACAGGACACATTTAGTTGAAGTAGGTCATAAAACTTTATTTGGAGAAATGGGCTAAAGGACATGGATTGGGGGAGTGGACAACAGGACCAGGTTAAATCATAGGAAGTTACAAGAAGAAGGAGTGGGTTATAGGCCAGGTTTGGGCTGAGTGAGTTAGTGACTCGCAGGACAAGGCTAGAAAGGAGTAATTCATAGATCATAACTTTCACAAAGGAAACAAAAAACGGGCAAATTATTTGATTTTTCTTGTGTTAATATTTACTATAAATGTAATATTATATAATACTATACATCATATATTATTATTAGCTGTACTTTTTAAAGTGGACCTTTTAGTGACTTTACAAGTCTGCATTAAACAATTCCTAACATGTCACAAATTACAGCAAAAGCTTTATATACCTATATATATATATATATATATATAGTTACATATAGTATCATATCATACTTTATCATAAAAAAGAAGAAAAAAAAGAAGACCCTGTCAATTGACAGCCTAAGATTAGATTAGTTGCAGGGAAATGAAAGCAGCAACATTCTCCTAGTGATCAGACAGATCATATCAAACATTGTATTTTTGTAGAAAGTCAAAAGTTAACAAAGTGGGCTCAATTTAATAAAGCTCTCTAATACTGGAGAAGATAGACCGTCATAGAGAACCTGTGTGTTCCAGCAAACTTGAAATGGATTTGCTTTTAGTTGGCATTTTTTTCAATCCTGGACCAGATCTATTTCAGGATCAACCAGGTTTTCCCACAATATTCTACCTTCTCCAGTCTTGGAGAGCTTTAAAAAATTAGGCCCAGCATAACACTAAACAACACAAGAATGTGACAGACACACTGCAAAGCAAAATGCTATCGAATAAGAAATATACAATATATATTTCCAAGGTGGTATATATTAGCAAATTGTATAGCTAGGTCAAATTACAGTATAGGAATATATATATATATATATATCGCCATATTATATATGTAGCCATCCACTACAAAACTTTGTGTGTATTAAAACATCGCAAAAATCAATTGTTTTTGAATCCTTTTTCACCACTCTGTGTTAAATTGTGGTGGAAATGGATTCCCTGATGTAATGCTGCCTGCTGTTATAAACCTGCATTAGCCATCATCTTCTTACTACTGGCAAGGCTACTAAGTACAACTGACATAACAAGAAATTGAAGTTTCCTCAGACGCACAGAAGAGGATTGTGCCTCAGAAGAGGTGCTGCAGGTACCCTTCTGCTTTAAGAAAGCCAGGACACATGCATGAGACCCGTCTGTAAGGAGCAATGGGAAATGAGCCAAGGTTTACTACAGGATAAATTTACTTGCGCAGAAAAAGAGATGAAACACGGGCAGCAGTAGTACTAACACAGTTACCTATAACAAGCAATTAGTATGCATTGACCTGCTGAAATTGTGATAACTTTGCCGCAGGGTGAATTACGACCTAAAAATATGAATTCTTTTGTGAGCAAAACCAAGAGTTCCTTAATGGTACATTTTTAGAAATGATAAAAAAAAAGTTTCAACATATCGGTTAACATATATTTTGTTGAAAAGCAAACTCTCCACTTGTGTGCAGAACCCTGGCACCTAGATTTAATAGTTATGCATTTAGAACAACAACTTTACATTCCCTATGTTTTTCCCTAAACATAAAGTCATTGTCCATAGTGAAGTATACATAATATACTCTATTTAGTCAACAGTCAATCCCCAGTGTGCCACATTGACCCAAAACAATCCTAAAGAGAAGCACTTTTCTTTATCTTTATTGTTCTCACTTACAAGCTATGGTCATTCATCATAGCAGGGTCTCGCGCAATGCTGAAAAACTTTGGGATGCAATATGAATGTAAGTTTTATGTTTTGCTAGTAACCAATATACAATATATGTTATATTAATCTGCTTGCTATTATCAGGAAGAATGCAATTTTCTTGTAACTATTCTTTTACAAAATCAATACCATTATGGGCTTTGTAACATTGTATTAAAATATGTAGAATAATTAATAGCATCGTTTTAACATACCTGCAAAAAAAGACTGTCATCAGGTATAGGGTCTCTTATATTTTCATTACCGATTCCTGAATCATCAGCATCAATTAGTCTATCAACTGGAACACTTTGCTGAGTTTTTAGGAATGTAAATTCCTTTTCTGTTGAATCCAGAGTCGGACAAATATTGTAGGAGTAGGGCAGCTGCAATGTTCCATTGTTAAACTGGGAAATAAATCTGGGATCTACAGTATGATATAAATGTGTATTCACAGGGCCAAAGGAAGGCAAAGATTTGGATTCTCTGCATTTGGAAACGACAGCAACTATCACAGTCAATAAAAACAGAAAAGAAATCAAAGCCAAGGCAATTACCAGGTACATTTGTAAGTTCGATTGAGAATGCAGTTTGCTTGGATTTTTGTTTATTTCAGGAATTATCTGCTGAAAATTATCAGCGATCACCAGGTTTATAGTCACGGAAGCAGAGAGAGGTGGGTAGCCATTGTCTTTTACAATGATCACAACTGTATGTTTTAAAGAATCTCTATCATGGAAAACTTTTAATGTTTTAATCTCCCCGGAGTGCTGATCAATAGTAAAAAGTGACGGCTCAGAGGCTTGTAAAAAATACGACAACCAGGCATTGTGTCCAGAATCTGCATCCATTGCAACCACTTTAGATACCAAGGAACCTTGTTCAGAGGACCACGGCACCATCTCAAAGATAGGGCCATCACTGTCTGTTGGTGGGTAAAGAATGACTGGTGGGTTGTCATTTTGGTCTACCACATGAATTTTTAGAGTTGTGCTGCTATTCAATGATGGGGAACCATTGTCTTTAGCAATGACCTGAAAGTTATATTCTCTCTGTTGCTCATAATCAAATGACTTTTGTGCATAAATGACTCCAGTCACTGGATTAATAGATACATGCAAGGATATAGGATCTTTGTGATTACTGTTGCTTACTACAAAGTAAGTCAATTTTGCATTGTCTTCACTATCAATATCTGTGGCTTGAATTTGAAATATAGATGCTCCTGGTAAATTATTTTCTGGTACAAATGCAGAGTAAGCTAACTTCCCAAACACAGGCGCATTATCATTAACATCCACTAAGTCTAATACAACAACTTTTACAGAAGACAGTGGAGGAGAACCCTTGTCAGATGCTTGAATCGTGATGTTATAGGATGCCATTTTTTCTCTATCCAGAGTATCTTTTGTAACAATTTTATAGAAGTTACTTGCTGATGACACTAATTGAAATGGAATCTCCCCAATAATTTGACACTGAACTTCTCCATTTTCTTCCGAGTCCTTATCACGAACTGCAATCAGGGCCACCACAGTTCCAGATAAAGTGTCTTCAGGAATAGGAGAAGACAGGGAGGTAAGGGTTATCTCAGGAACATTATCGTTCTCATCCAAGATCTCTATTAAAACTTTGGCATGGGCAGCCAGGCCCCCTCCATCAATTGCTTGTACAGATATTTCATAGCTTTTCTTCATTTCATAATCTAAATGTCCTTTTATTCTAATGTCTCCATTCTTGTCATTAATTGTAAACATCTGAAGAATGTCCTTTGCCAGGGTACTAAATGAATATGTGATCTGTGCATTTACTCCTTTATCTTCATCGGTTGCCATAACCTGCAGAACTGTGGAATTCAATGGCACATTTTCCTTAATGCTTACTTTATATACCTCTTTGGAAAATACAGGTGTATTATCATTAAAGTCAGTGATAATAATCTTAATCAGTGCAGTGCCTGTCTGTACAGGTTTTCCTCCATCAATGGCTGAAAGAATTAGTTCATGGTGGTCTTGTGTCTCTCTGTCCAAAGGCTTTTCTAGAACAAGTTCAGGAAATATACTGCCATCAGAGCTGATCCTCTCTCCCAGGACAAAGTGTTCATTTGCACTCAGTCCATAGCTTTTCAGTCTGTTAATTCCTATATCCAAATCTTCAGCTTTCTGCAAAACAAATCTTGCTCCTGGTGATGTAGATTCACTTATTTCCAATCTAATTGTTTCATAAAGAAAGCTTGGTGGATTGTCATTTATATCTTGAATTTCAATCTTAACATTAAAAACATTAAGAGGATTCTCAGCCACAGCATCAAAGGTCAGGATACAATCAGTTGCAGCCCCACACAGTGTCTCTCTGTCTATCCTGCCTGCAATATAAAGATTTCCATCATCCAGATTTATACTGAAATATTTCTCAGAAACATCAGACACAATACGGAGTTTTCTTGATGTGATATCCTTTACATTCATTCCAAGATCTCTTACTAAATTCCCAACAACTGAACCTTTTCTCATTTCTTCTACAATGGAATAATGAATCTGAGCAGAGACTGAATGACATAACCAGGAAAATAATGAAATCATTACTTGCCATTTGATTCCCAGCAATGACCATTCTTGATGCATTTTTAAGTCGTTCTTTCTTGCTGGCAACATATTAAGGAAAAATCCTTGCAGAATATATATTCCCTAAATTAGTTAAAATCGCAGAATGTCTTCTTTCTTTATTAGTCCTGAAGCTCTCACATCCAATGCAGAATGGTGCCTATATCCCCTTGCATTTGTACTGCCTGCCTCATAGAGGCATGTAAAGTAGTATCTCTCACATCATTCCCTTATTGGTTGAACAGCGGCGCTTTGAGGTGGAAATTGGGTACTGCAACATTTCAGACATTTCTATAATCACAAATTAAGATTATATACAGCGACTGAAACCATAATGGCAAACAGCCTATTTTTAAATATATTACATGTTAGTATGTCGAATAGGCCATGCCAAGATGTAGCTGATTTTCTTTCCTTAAACCTATCTGATCAGTTTGATCAATTTGCAGCACTTTCGTATAGGGCATTTTAGAGAAAAATGGGGAGGGTCAGGATCTTGTAAACAAAAAGCCTTCATGGCATTACTTTAAATAGCCACAATACCTTCTTATAGGTATAGTCGAGCCATTCAAGTCAGTTCATTTAAGATGTGCAGTTTTATTCTTTTGACAACTGCTCTATCAAAGGTCCCCTAACAATATCAATGTTTAGCCAATATACCCCCTCAAAAATCCTTAGATTGGGTTTCAAGATCCTACCACTCTATAATTTATTAGATTACCTGTAATACAGAAAATACTTATCAGTGGTTATACTAGCAGTTTATATATTCTATTAGATAGGTGATGGATACTGATTGTAGCTTTGCTGTTAAAACATAACAGCTGTTGTCCCAGCAGTTCAGAATTCATTTTTTACTAAAGTCTGTCATAAAAAAGTAAATTAAAAATAAAAATGTGTATATAAAGAATGGAGACAACACTTCTGCTCTCCATGCAACAAAGGACCACTTCAATAAGTAGAAATTGCCTTCTGAAATTTATTGTGAAACTGACTCTTCTGTGATTTGCAATCTTCCTTGCTCTCAGGTTTCTCCTGCCAACATTCCCATCCATATAGGACACAGTAGTGATGTTGGGATAGTCAGAAGAAACCACTAAGTACAACAGGGAAAACAAGAGACAGACATTTCCAGAAGTGTTCGCCCTTTATTGGAGCAGTGCTCAGATCTAAAACTATTTAACTTTACTGTTACATCTGACAGTCACTTCAAGAATTATATAAACAGGAGGAATGGTGACTGGTACTATACTTGAAAGTAGAACTTCTATGCTGAAGTACTGTAATGACTGTAGCCAGACATTTCAAAAGTTAAAGCCACGTAACTAGAGCTGGAACCACAGTTATGCTAGGACATACATACTGACACATATTACAGTAACAATATTACTAGAATAGTCAAATGGTTATAAAAGTATCATTGTGCTACCCGAATTGTGTAATTTTCTGATTGATTTATGATTTGTAATTGGAGTTTGCAAAAAAACTAGGGAACGGCAAATATGAATGACAAATCAAATGACTTTATTCTAATAGATAAAATATAGTTAAAACATGACTTTATAAATGTGTGGGCTTGGAATATGCAAAAAAAAAAAAACTAAAGAAAGGCTTGGGCCTGAATTAGGTATGTACTATAAATAATATTGACTAATTTACTATAAATAATATTGACTATTATTATTGCTAATAATATTAACAAAAAATAGCAACAACAGCAATTACACACACATACATCTTTACTTTTACATACATGCATTCTCTGTCTTAAACATTAATAATACGAATAATATATATTTAAAGTCAGTAAAAATGGTACCTGTCATAGTCATACATAACATCACTGAACAAATATTACAATGCACCTATAACTTTGGAAAGAACAATATATAGGCCACAGAAACAGGACCTCAGGAGGCATCAATCATCATTTAGTTATGTTTTAAAACTCAAGGCCTAATACTTTTTCTGTCAGTGTAAAAAGGCACACATACAAATGTGTGCAAATCCCAACCTGGTCAATCAATACGCCAAAGACTCAGAAACCACAAAAAGAACTGGAATGCTAACATCATGATGTACAATAGTGGGTCATTCTGCCCATTTTGGTGAAAGCTCCTGGAGGCCCAAAGACTTTTACCATTATGAAAATGATATTTTATACCCAGTAAAGGCCTGGTCTTTGTTAGAACCATCAAGTAAACCCTTTAAATTCATACATGCGCAAGCTATTGAAGAAAAAAACCCCATGTCATTTGAGTTTGAACCATTCTACCAGTGCAGGCAGAATGAAAGCAAAGTTACAAATAAAGCGCGAACAAATTATGCCATATTTCCAAAGTATTGCTTTAAAGCTTTAGACAAAATTATATCTACAGAGTTTGAAAACTAGTGCAAGAATAAAAAACAAAATTAAATGCCTTTTCTTTATGGTACACCTAATTAGCTTTATAATTATGTGTGTATTTTTCTCAAAAAGTCTCAAATTTAAATTAGAAGCATAGCATTCCAATGTATTTATTACTACAATGAGTGAAACCATGTTACAAGAATTTGAGTAATGGCATTCTATCACAAATTTAAATGTCTTAAATTTTGATATATACAAAGCCTAAGTAAATGGGTCCTGCTATGTTACCTGACTTCTGCTTTATTACAAGAATTCATATGTTAAAGGTGTAACAGTGCTACCACCACACAAGATCAAACATACCTGCCTAGTGGAAAATACAACCATATACAAATACAAGCAAATGAAAGAAAAATAGGTGAAAGTCAGACAGTAACACACCTGTTTAATACTTTACTAAAGGTATTTATCTATTTACTAATATATAATCGCATTATTCCTTGTATTATGTTCAGTATTAAAAAAAAACACAGTTCATATTTATCACTTACAGGCAACAAGAGGGATCTCAATGGAAGGTGAGTCAGCTTTTTTACAAAAATAGATTTCATAGATTTCATTAATTCAGCCACTCCCTCTCTACCAATAAATATTACATCTTAACTAGCAAACAAACATAAAAATAATAAAGTTAGTTAGTGGTAGACTTTTTTTTTAGCAAGCTCAATAAAATTTATGCATGCCTCCAATACAGTTAGTCATACTGTAAAAAAAATATATTTAAATAATTAAAATATGTTTAAAACAGTGGTTTTAAAGTTTGTTTACTTTCCATAAACAGAATTTGGCCAAACTTTTAAAAATTACCCTAAAGGGAATTAGGTTTAAAAGTTTACAATTCCTTTTGACTTTTGTGTTTTACATTAACACACTTGATCAAATTTGGTAAATGAAATGTTAGACTGTTTTCTTCCAATATCATGGAAACATACCTGAGGAGAGATATTTTCTGCAAGCAAAGAATCTTTTGAACTTTCATTTCCAAGCCCGGAATCATCAGCATCAATGAGATGATCCACTGGAACATTTGACTGAGGTCTAAGGTAAGCAAAGTCATTTTTTCTTGAATCCAGAGTTACACAAACATCATAGGAGTATGGTAGTTGTAGAGTTCCGCTTTTAAACTGAGATATAAATCTAGGATCAATTGTAGGATATAAGTTTGCATTTACAGATCCAAATGAAGAGGCATATTTGGACTCTCTGTATTTAGAGATAATGGCAAATATCACAGTCAACAAAAACAAAAATGAAATCAATGCCAAGGCTACTACCAAATAGATTTGTAAGTTTGACCCAGAGTCAAGTTTGTTTGACTGACTGCTAATTTTAGGAATAACTTGCTGAAAACTATCACCAACCACAAGGTTTAAGGTGGCAGAGGCTGAGAGAGGTGGAAAGCCGTTGTCTTTTACTATAACAGTGACTTTATGCTTTAAAACATCTCTCTCCTGAAAAACATGTGATGTTCTGATCTCCCCAGTGTGCTGATCAATAGTAAAAACTGATGACTCTGAAGATTGCAAAAAATAGGACAACCAGGCATTGTGTCCAGAATCTGCATCCACTGCAACTACTTTAGATATCAAAGAACCTTGCTCAGAGGACCAAGGAACCATCTCAAATATAGGACCATCCATTGTTGCTGGGTACAAAATGACTGGAGGATTATCATTCTGGTCTACCACATGAATCCTTAGAGTTGTGCTTGCATTCATAGGTGGAGAACCACTGTCTTTGGCAACAACTTGTACAATAAATTCTCTGTTTTGTTCATAATCAAATGACTTTTGAGCATAAATGACTCCAGTTACCGGATTTATGGATACATGCAAAGAGCTTGGATCCTTCCCGTCTGTGTTACTAACTACAGAGTAAGTCAATTTTGCATTCTCTAAACTGTCAATATCTTTTGCTTGAATGCTGAATATTGAAACACCTGGTAAATTGTTTTCTGGTACATATACATCATATGTCCATTTCTCAAAAACAGGTGCATTGTCATTGACATCTGACAAGTCCACTTGAATCATTTTTTCAGAAAACAAAGGAGGAGAACCTTTGTCGGAAGCTTGAATAGTGATGTTATACGATGACGTCTGTTCTCTGTCAAGGGAACTTTTTGTCACAATTTTATAAAAGTTGCTTGCTGAGGATATCAACTGGAAGGGTGCATCACCAATAACTTGACACTGAACTTCACCATTTGGTCCTGAATCCTTATCACGAACAGCAATTAGTGACACTACTGTTCCGGGTTCAGTGTCCTCAGGAACAGGTGAGGACAAAGAAGTTATAGATATGTCAGGAACATTGTCATTCTCATCCAATATATCTATTAAAACTTTAGCATTGGAGACTAGGCCTCCTCCATCTTTGGCTTCTACTGTAAACTCATAATTTTTGGTGACTTCATAATCTAAATGTTCTTTTGTTTTTATTTCTCCATTGCTGGGGTTGATAGTAAATGATTCTAAAATATGATTTAATATAGTATTAAATGAATATGTAATCTGTCCATTTACACCTTCATCTGCATCATTTGCAGAGACCTGTAAAACTGTTGAGTTAAGTGGCATACTTTCTTTTATCTGCACTTTGTAAATATTCTGAGTAAAGGTAGGCGTATTATCATTAATATCAGTGACAGATATCTGAATTAAAGTAGTGCCTGTCTGTGCTGGAATTCCACCATCAACAGCAGTTAAAATAAGTTCATAGCTACTCTGGGCTTCCCGGTCCAAAGGCTTTTCTAGAACTAGCTCTGGAAATGCAATACCATCTGTCTGATGACTCAAAACAAAATGCTGATTTGCACTGAGTCTGTAGCCTTTCAGGCCATTGATTCCAATATCTAGGTCTATTGCATTTTTAAGATTAAATTTTGCCCCTGGTAAAGTGTGCTCACTCATTTGCAATACATATTTGTCTTGTATAAATCTTGGTGGATTGTCATTTATGTCTTGAATTGCAATCTTAACACTGAAAATATTTAAAGGATTCTCAGCCACAGCATCAAATGTCAGGGCACATTCAGCTGCAGCCCCACACAGTGTCTCCCTGTCTATCTTGTCTGCAATATATAGGTCTCCATTCTTTGGATTTATGTGAAAATATTTTTCAGATACATCAGATACAATATGGATTTTCCTTGCTGAGAGATCCTTTATGTTCATTCCAAGATCTTTTGCTAAATTCCCAACAACTGAACCTTTTCTCATTTCTTCTACAATGGAATAATGAATCTGGCCAGAGACTGAATGGCAAAGCCAGGAAAATAAAAATGTTACTTGCCATCTGATTCCTTTAGGTCTCCCTTGCATTCTCAAAGCAGATATCCCTTTTTCCCCCGGTGATAAATCGGTGGAGCTCCTTGATGTATGTATAATCCAATTAAAATATCAGAAAAGCATAAGCCTTTTTCTTTGTGAGGCATGCAGCATTCACATCTGATGCAGAACTGATATGTATTTCTTTTTGCTGTTGTGTACTGCCTAATAGAGATGTCTCTGGATCCCTCAAATCTTTTGCTTATTGGTCAACAGCGGCGCTCTGAGGTAAAAGTAGGGAACTACAATACATCAGAAGTTTATCTGAGCCTGGTATTATTCAGTAGATGAGATTAACTTTTTTATTATTTTACCTAGAATTAAAGTTGTTGTTGTGTAGATCGTGTACATCCTGTAATTCCACTAAATTCCTAAATATTTGTGTTTTTTTCTTCTATCTACTGAAGAAAGTTTTTTTTTTTTTTTAATAGCAGTACAGATAACTGTAATACACATCTCTTAGTGGTAGGATTTCTTAAATGTAAATGCATTTAGTTACATAGTTAGTCAGCCATTAAAATTTAACTACTAGGGAAATAAATAAACAAGAAACATGCATATTTGAGATTGAAACCTATGCACACATCTGATTGGATAAAACTATGCAGGACCTATTTTAAAAAAGTTGTGAACACCAAAATCTGATCATCATTTTCATAATGATCAGATTGTAAAAATGCAAAAATGTTTTGTAGAATTGGATCTGAGAAGTACCATATTGACTCTTAAGTGATAATCAGCAGCTCCAACAGAAACATAATTGTAATTGTTCACCACTTTCTAAAAACAGTTTCAAAAGTGGCAAACCAGTGGCAAAACATCACTGATCTCCATTGTGGCTTATGATGTTTTCCAGTTTCAAAGTAGCAAACTGATTATAAAATGAGTATTGTTTGTAGTGATTGCCGAGTACTGGTAAAGGCTTCATCCGGTCATCGTGTATGGCATTATTTCAGAACCAACCTGTGATCAGCCCAGCACAGAATTTTACAGATAGTATAGATAAGTGAAGAATGCCTGTTCATGTGAGGAGTACAGATTTATGTTTGGAAATAATTTTGCATTTTACCTGTTTTTGTAGCTTTTAGCTGAACCAGCCTATACATTTCGCATGACCATGGATCATTCTCACTCTCATCATCATCTGAAACTGACAGGCTATCATAGAAAAAACAAGCCCTTTCTGATCAATATAAAATATTGTAGTAAAGCTTGGCATGACAAATAGCAAGGCACCACAACCCAAGACACCAATAATCAGAGACACTTTACCACTGTGTGATATTTGGGGGGATCTGGGATCACTGCAGCTCTACAGTCCAAAATAATCTTTTTTAATAACTCAAATAAGCATTCTGCAGCAAACAAAAGGAAATTGTTGTTCTTGCATAAGTATAGCAATAACATAACAAAAAGTGTTCAGCAGCAGCATAAAAACAGTCTCAAATAGTCCCAAAAAACATACACAATGTTAGTCCCATAATTCAGGGTTTTGTAGCTTCCCCAAGAAGTTGCTTCCCATTGTTGTCCCAAAGTCTTTGCTCCAAAACTGGTTACCTGAGCACATACTTCAACTCAGGGAAAACTCCTTCCTTTTCCAGAACTCCTTGAATATAAAATTCCCCCTGCCAGCAATTTTACCTATAGAGTTTTACCAGCTCAGACCAAGGATTCTCTTTGAATATGTCCTGAGGTGGAATGAAAATGCCCATCCCAACTTCTCCTACATTCCAAAGCTCAGGATCCCGGAACAGTTCATTACAATCATGCAGTAACCAGTTGCTGAACTACCCCAGGGTCCTTTCCAGTACCCTGCTCAACCAAGGAGACCAGAATCCAAAAGTATACTTTCCATCCAGAACTCATCACTGGATTCCTGTATACAATAACATATACAATAACTATTTAAATGGTTTATTAACAAAATGTATGATTTTTCTCAATACTCAAGATAGTCAATATATTACAACATTTATATATATATAGGTAGTCCCCGATATACATACGACATAGGGACTGTAGGTTTGTTCCTAAGTTGAATTTGTATGTAAGTCAGAACAGGTACATTATTTTAATACATGCAATTAGGACAGATGTTTGTCTCAACATATAGGCTGTGTGGTGTCAGTTACTGTTAAAAATCCCCACTTCCAGTTAATCACAAAGCAAAAAAAAAAAACTTTATGGTGCCTAGACATTTATTAAATTCTGGAGCAAGCTGTGCTTTGATATGCAAAAAGAAAGAACTGCAAAGTTTGTCTCTGTCATTAAAAAAATACAAGAGGCTGCAGAAAGAGCCCCCTCCCCCTAAGATTACCCACAACCTCAGCTCTGTTTAGCAAAATACTTCTTCTGCGGATCATGCAAACTGCTCCCTCCCCCCTTTCAAGCATCTGTCCTGCACAGGAGCAAGCGGGGAAGCCCCGATCCTATCTAGGAGTTGTCCGTATGTTGGAGTCCTTAACTCGGGGACTTACTGTATTTCTAACAATAGGTAATTGACAAACAATAAAAAGTGCACTTTCTGTAGTTTAAATAAAGCGATGATTATTTAAAATCTTATCTGTGTTGGTATGGGATAGTAATTCCCAGTCTACCAAGTTCTAGTCTAAACAATCCAAGTGCCCATTCACATCAAAAGTGTTGTACTGTCTTGTCCAGCACTGTCCCAACATAAAAGCAAGGCAATTTGCTATATGTGTTCTTGCTTTAGTTCACACCAATGTGCTATGTTGGTGTGTCCTGAAAAAAAGTAGGAAACTGTAAAGCATTGCATGTGGCAAGCGCTGTGGTGACAATACTACTGAGTGTGTTCATTTGTAATGAAGGATTGTGCAACACAATTATTGGCAATCCTAACCATTACCCAAAACACACCCACCTCTGCTTACTAGTGACTGGCATCAAAGTACGAAAAAGACCAAGTGAACCCAAGAACACAAGGCAACTCATCTCTCACATACAGATATATCAGTGCTAAGGAATTTCTCCCATTCAGCAAAAAAAAACTTTAAGGTTTAAACTGAATTGGTGATACAGTCCTGAAAAATTCCATAAAAACCAATGCAGAGATAGAGTTATAGAGATATAGATAGATAAATAGACGGAAAGGCAGACAGACAGGCAGACAGGTAGATATACAGATATATATTTACTAGTTAATTCATAAAAAAATTAGTTGCTAATTGATCAATTACTGTAAATTGTAGCTTTCAATCTCTATGGAAAACTCTGATTTGGACTTTTTTTCTTGAATCATCCCAAAGGATTTATCTGTGTGTGTTTTATAATAAAATGGTTAAATGAAATTTGTAAATCTATTAAACTACATTTTATTGCTATGAAAACATACCTGAGTTGTACTATTGTCTGCTAGCAAAGAATCCTTAGAGTTTTCATTTCCAATTCCAGAGTCATCAGTATCAATGAGATGATCCACTGGAACACCGGATTGAGGTCTAAGGTAAGCAAAGTCCCTTTCACTTGAATCCAGAGTTACACAAACATCATACGAGTAAGGCAGCTGTAATGTCCCATTATTAAACTGAGAAAGGAATCTGGGATCAATCGTAGGATAAAGGTTTGCACCCAAAGACCCAAATGACGAAGAAGACTTGGACTCTCGATATTTAGAGATTATAGCAAGTATCACAGTCAACATGAACAGAAAAGAAATCAATGCCAAGGCTATTACCAAGTAGAATTGTAATCTGGACTGGGATTCTGGTTTGCTTATCTGATTGGTCATTTCAGGAATGACCTGCTGAAAGTTATCTGCAATCACCAAGTTTAGAGTGGTAGAAGCAGAGAGAGGTGGGATGCCATTGTCTTTTACTATAACAACAATGCTATGCTTTAAGGTATCTTTTTCTTGAAAAACACGTGAAGTCCTGATCTCCCCTGTGTGTTGGTCAATGGTAAAAAATGATGGTTCTGATGCTTGCAAAAAGTAAGAAAGCCAACTGTTGTGTCCAGCGTCACCATCCACAGCTACAACTTTGGATATTAACGAACCTTGTTCAGACGACCATGGTACTACCTCAAAAGCAGGGCTATCAGTACCTGATGATGGATACAGAATGACTGGTACATTATCATTCTGATCTAACACACAGATTTTTAAGGTTGTGCTGCTGTTCATAGATGGGTTTCCATTGTCCCTGGCATTAATTTGGAATATAAATTCCCTTTGTAGCTCATAATCAAATGTGTGTTGTGCATAAATAACTCCAGTTTCTGGATTAATGGATATAAAAGAAGACATATGATTTTTGTTATTGCTGATACCACTTATAGAATAAAGTACTTTGCCATTATTCTCACTGTCTATATCTCTTGCTTGAATACTGAATATTGAAGCTCCTGGTAAATTGTTTTCTGGAACAAATGCAGTATAAGTCAACTTCTCAAACTCAGGAGCGTTGTCATTGACATCAGATACATCTATCTTGATAACTTTTATAACTGTCATTGGAGGAGAGCCTTTGTCAGAAGCTTGAATGGTAATGTTGTAGGATGACATTCGTTCTCGGTCCAAGGTACTTTTTGTAATAATCTTATAGAAATTGCTTGCAGATGATTGTATTTCAAATGGTGCATCACCTATGATCAGACATTGAACCTCTCCATTTTCTCCTGAATCTTGGTCATGAACTTCAATCAAGGCCACGACTGTTCCAGAAGCTGTGTTTTCTGGAATAGGAGTAGTCATGGAGGTGATGGATATATCAGGAGCATTGTCATTCTGATCCAAAATTTGTATTAGTACCTTGGAATGGGCGGCCAGTCCACCTCCATCAATGGCTTGTACAGAAATGTCATAATGCTTTATAAATTCATAATCTAGATATCCCTTTGTTGTAATTTTCCCATTTCTATGATTAATTGAAAACATCTGCAGAATGTTACTTGCCATGGTACTAAAAGAATATGTAATTTTTGCGTTTACCCCTTCATCCATATCAGTTGCACTGACTTCCAAAACTGTGGAATTCAATGGTATATTTTCTTCAATGCTTACTTTATAAACTTCTTGGGAAAATACAGGTGCATTATCATTGAAATCAGTGATGGCAATTTTAATCAGTGTGCTTCCAGTTAGAACAGGTTTTCCTCCATCAATGGCTGAAAGAATTAGTTCATGGTGGTCTTGTGTCTCTCTGTCCAGAGGCTTTTCTAGAACAAGTTCAGGAAATATACTGCCATCAGAGCTGATCCTCTCTCCTAGGACAAAGTGTTCATTTGCACTCAGTCTGTAGCTTTTCAATGTATTAATTCCTATATCCAAATCTTCAGCTTTCTGCAAAACAAATCTTGCTCCTGGTGAAGTAAATTCACTTATGTCTAATCTGATAGCTTCATGGAGAAATCTTGGTGGATTGTCATTTATATCTTGAATTTCAATCTTAACATTAAAAACATTTAAAGGATTCTCAGCCACAGCATCAAAAGTCAGAACACAATCAGTTGCAGCCCCACACAGTGTCTCTCTGTCTATCCTGCCTGCAATATAAAGATTTCCATCATCCAGATTTATACTGAAATATTTCTCAGATGTACGTGAAACAATACGGAGTTTTCTCACTGAAAGATCCTTTACATCCATTCCAAGATCTCTTGCTAAATTCCCAACAAGTAAACCTTTTCTCATTTCTTCTACAATGGAATAATGAATCTGACCTATGACTGAATGGCTCAGCCAAGAAAATAAAGAAATCAGTACTTGCCATCTGATTCTTTGCTGTGTCTGTCCAAGCTGCATCTTCAAGTCAGTTATTCCTTTTTTTTCAGAATAATTTGATGATGAACTGAGATGTGTCAGAAGAGGAGCCTTCTTATTTGAGAGACCTGAAGCATTCACATCCCATGCAGAAATGCTCTGTATTTTTCTTTGTAATTGTGTGCTGCCTGCCTAATAGAAGTGCTTCTAGATCACATATGCTTTTGTTATTGGTCAACAGCGGCGCTGTGAGGTCACATTGGGGAACTGCAAAGCTACAAAATATTTCCAAGATGATACTTTGATTACATCTAAAGCAAAGGTGAAAATTTAAATTTGATATCATAAACTGATTTCATTATCTTTTATAAAAATGTGTATGAACATTTTCAAGAGGGTATGGTAGTGATGGGGCCAGTACAACAAACCTAATAGGCATACAAGAGGCCAGCGTTAAAGATAAAATAAACAGGAATTAAGATATTTAAACCTTAAAGTTGTAACTATAATCAAAATAAATATTGACATACTACACAAACATTGTTATAGTAGCTTTAAATTACAGTCCAACTCCAACTAACACTTACAGAAACAGCCACAGGAATTAGGTTTTCTTTGCACTATTACTGTTGGACTACTTGGCCTGCTACAGGAAGTTTAAAGGTAAAAAATTTAAAAAATCATAGATTGACTTTTCTTCTAGGTTTTATTTTTTATTTATTCTGGTTAATTCTACAACAAACTTTATTGTAAAATTGCATTGTACAGATAACAGGTCAAGGTTATGAGCCAAATGTAGCTTTCCCTAATGTATTTACCTCCATTTAGGGGCCAACAAGTAAAAATCTGTTAGGGGGGATCACTGCTGTGGTAAGTGTGATGTTGCAGTGCAGAACATATTTGCCAAAGTTCCACTTTAAGCTTTGTTTCAAAATTTACAAGGTAGTAGTCACGACTTACGAGTTTTATATGAATAAAATATACATAAATTAACTCGATTTACAGGAGTGATCCAGAGGAAGGTAAAACACCTCTTTAAAGCTTTAATAAATTAGGCTTAATACGTTGATTTTGAAAAAATATTTTCTTTATCCCAATATCTATTTAATTACCCTACTTATTATTTACGTCTATTCAATAATATAATGCTAAAAATATATAAGAAAGAGCTAGTGAATAATAAAGTCAACATGTGGTTTTCATATATTAAAATATGTATTATATTATCTGTGGTGGGCAGTTATAGGTATATGCCAGGAGCATATTTTATTAAAATGTACAAAAGAATTTGTATTGCTTGCAGCAAACAGAAGCCTTACTGCTAATCAGAGCATAAATGGTACAATACAAGAAAAACAACTGTTCTGTAAACAATAGATCCGCAAATCTTCCATATTGGTTCACTGCGGCACTTATTATAGCACTTTGCATCTTGTCTCTATTATATTCTCTAAACTAGGGATCTTAAAGCCTTTTACAATGTAATAAGTAATAACTTGATAAAATGTTGATGACTGACTGCTTCTGATTGGTTATTTAGCATGATATGAAGTTACCAGAAGCAGCATGGGGTAGGCTATCCCTTAACTTTGTCCTCTTAAGTTGGTACATTCCCTAATTGTAAATTGTATATTACCAGTCAATCCTACTTTCACCTTTGTCAAAAGCATATAGCGAAATTGCAAAATGTTTAGTAAATACAAAAAACTAATATTAACACAAAAGTACCTTAGGTTACTGGTAATGTATTACATTCTGATAAAACAATCTTTTTAAGGTTAAAGTTTACTAAGAGTACCTAATTCTATGCCTTAAACATATGCAACCAGCTGAATTCCAATGAAGAAAAAAATCCATATAACTGTGACTAAGGATATAAAGAAATAGATTTGCCGTTCAAAAAATGTAAACATTTCTAAAAAGTAGCAAACAAGGAAAATATATGCATAAAATTATAGTTATAGTTCAAAAGACGCGAACATGTTCCATTTGTACAATCTCTAGAGCATAAAGAGTTCCAAAAATGCATGGTTCTAGCCCTTTAATTCCCCATAAAACATAATTTCCCCAAAGTCTGTCTAATAAACTATAGAATTAAAAGTAGTAAAAGTCTAGGAACCATGTCCCATGTATAATACCAATGTTTTCAGATTGATGTGTGATTTGAACTTACATTTCACATGTATTTTTGGCAGTGTAATTGTCAATTAAGTTGATTTGGTAGTTTGTGAGGAAAGAGCAAACGATTCTAAGCTGTTAGAAACCAACTGAAACATGCCTTTTCAGGTTTGATCGTTAAACTTGAGAAAATAATGTACAGGTAGTCCCTGGGTTACATACGAGATAGGGACTGTAGGTTTGTCCTTAACCTAAATTTGTATGTAATTCGGAACAGGTACATTATATCCATAAATGCAATTAGGACAGATGTTTGTCCCAACATAATATTAGGCAGTATGGTGTCAAACAAAGCAAAAAAAAAAAAAAACTTATTGGAACCTAGACATTCATTTATTTCTGGAGCAAGCTGTGCTTTGATATGCAAAAAGAAACAATGGCAGAGTTCGTCTTGCTTATTAAAGAGTTAAAAGAGCTTGCTGAACAGCAAAAGATTTCTTCTGCAAGATGCGAACCACCCCCTACCCCCCTCAAGCCTCTGTTCTGCACACGAGCAAGCAGAAAAGCCTCGTTCGTTCGTATCTAAAAGTTAACTGAGGGACTACCTGTATTCATATTAAAAGCCTTAAAGTAATTGAATGCCCAAAGTGAGGTTTACTTTTAGTTTCTACTATATTTTGCACGTTCATGTGGCTTTCATCAACAAGCAAAATATAGTAGCTAAACGTGAACCTGACTTTGGGCATTCAAAACTATTTAAAAAAATCAATATATACCATAATATCACTAAAAGATCAAGCTTGGATCTATACTTTGTACATGTATTTATACTACAAAACATCAAAATTGATTATATACATTATTTTGCTTAATCCTACTACAATGAAATAGTATTTAATCATCCTATGCAAAGCAGATGGAAGATTTTTTTCATTTGTAAAAACTCACCGGTTTTACATTGTTTGTAGGCAAAACTTCATTTAAATGTTCATTTCCAAGTCCTGAATCATCAGCATCAATCAGATTGTCCACAGGAACATTTTGATTGGGTTTCATGTACGTAAAATCGCCTTCTTCGGAATCCAAAGCCACGCAAACATTGTAAGAATACGGAAGTGTTAGTGTCCCATTTGAATACTGAGACAACACTCTGGGGTCAATTTGAGGATATAAATTTGAACTTAGAGGATCAAACACTGGGTATGGTTTGGTCTTTTTGCATTTAGATATAACAGTTAAAATAACAGTTATAATGAACAGCAAGGATATGATAACTAAAGTGATTACTAAGTACAACTGTAAATTGGATTGTTGATCTTCATCAGTAAGTTGATCAACAAATTTAGGAACCACTTGCTGTAAATGGTCTGTAATGACAAAGTTTAGGGTGACGGTAGCAGAAAGTGGAGGTTCACCGCGGTCTTTCACCATTGCCACAACCTTATGTTTCAGTACATCTTTCTCTTGAAATACATGTGATGTTCTTATTTCACCGGTGTGCTCGTTAATTGTAAAGTAGGGTGTTTCTGACATTTTTAGGAAATGATAGGAGAGCCAAGCATTATGTCCTGAGTCTGCATCCACAGCAACCACCTTTGTTATTAAAGAACCAGATTCAGAGTCAATAGGGACCATTTCAAACATAGCTGCTCTTCCATCTGTCGATGGATAAAGGATTTTGGGCGCATTGTCATTCTGATCCACAATTTTTATAATTAACGTTGTATTGCTGCTTAGTGATGGGAAACCATTGTCCCTAGCAGTTATTTGTATTTGAAACTCGTTGTGCTGCTCATAATCAAATGATCTTTGTGCATACAAAACTCCAGTCTCCATATTGATGGAAAAATATGAGGACACTGGAAGATCTTCCTCATTTACTTTGGAAACTGAATATAATATTTTGGCATTGTCTCCAGTATCAGGATCAGAAGCCTGTATGCTATATATCGAGGCTCCTGGTAAATTGTTCTCCGGCACATAAGCAGAATAAGAAGATTTCATAAATACTGGTGAATTGTCATTAACGTCCGATATCCTCAGTTGGATTGTTCTTCTGCTTGATAGAGGAGGAGATCCTCTATCAGTAGCTACTATTGTGATGTTATAACTAGATATGTCTTCTCTGTCTATAGTACCCACAGAAACAATGCTGTAGTAATTCTCAGAGGATAGTATTAAGTTAAAAGGTATTTCTTCTATAAGTTTACAGTCAACATCTCCATTTTTACCTACATCATAATCATGGACTTTGATCAGAGCTATCATTGTTCCAGGTGAACAATTCTCAGGAATAGGAGAGGATAATGAGGTGACAGATATTTCAGGAGCATTGTCATTTACATCTATCACTTCAATTAGTACTTTACTATAAGAAACAAGACCACCTCCATCCTTTGCTTGTACAGACAGTTCATAACTATTTGCTGCTTCATAATCCAACTTGCTGTTTGTTTTAATGTCACCACTTAATGGATGTATAATAAAAATCCCTGAATGATGCATGTGTCCTGATGTTTTGCGAAAAGAATATGTAATCTGTCCATTAACACCTTCATCTATATCAACTGCTTGTACATTTACTATAGAAGTATTGACTGGTATATTTTCATTCACACTGACTTTATACAGCTGCTGACTAAATACAGGAAAATTATCATTAACATCAATAACAATGATCTTTATTACTGCAGTTCCAGACCTCATAGGATTTCCACCATCAAATGCTGTTAATATTAATTCATGAATATTTTGATCTTCCCGATCTAAAGCTTTCTCTAATACAAGTTCTGGAGACTTACTGCCATCTGGATTAATGTTTTCATTCAGTGTAAAATGCTCATCAGCACTAAGCTTGTATGTCTGTACTGAATTAATGCCAATATCTAGATCTTCTGCATTCTGTAAAGCAAATTTTGTCCCTTGTGCAGTTGATTCTATCATTTCTATGGTAAAGGATTTGTGAAAAAACACTGGGGAATTATCATTGATATCTTGAATTTCTATTTTGATTTTAAAAACATTTAACGGATTTTCCACCACAGCATCAAATGTTAGGAAGCAAGTAGCTGCTGACCCACATAGTGTCTCTCTATCTATCCTGTCCTTCACATACAGATTTCCATTGTCTAGATCCACAAAAAAATATTTCTCTGAAATGCGTGATTCAATCCTTAATTTTCTGGAGGAGAGATGATTAATCTTTAATCCCAGGTCTTTTGCAATATTTGCTATCACAGAGTCTTTTCTCATTTCTTCCACAATGGAATAATGAATCTGACCAGAGACTGAATGACACAGCCAACAACATAGGAAAGAAAATATTACTTGCCATCTGATCCCTTTAAATGCCTGTGAACAGAATATCAGCTTAGCCATTCCAATTGCTCAATTTCTTCCAAAAAGTGATTGCTTGAATGATTAGTATTTGTAATCCAAAATAGAAATCCTTATATAGAAGTAAATCTAATTGTTTAAAAGAATAAACATAACTCCTGTGAAAATGGGTGGTGAGAATCCAGAAATGGCTGTGCTCTTCTTGCAGAACTGCAGTGTGTGTCAATGATGAAAATACCAGTGGATCTCCAGTTCTGTATTCCTCTCCTTATTGGTCAAACAGCGGCGCTCTGAGGTGAAACTAGGGAACTGCAATACTAACAAATACTTCCTTGTATCCAATAGTATACATTTTATTTTATGTATTGTGTAACCTGAACTCATTAAAATGTTATATGTACACAATATATATTGTATATTATATATAGTGGGGCTCAAGGTAAAGCGCTACCATTTGAGAAACATAGAGCAGACAAGCAGAATAAAGCCATAATTATTACACCCCTGCATTTCTGATTTATGATATCACATAGTATATAATTAAATCTAATAAAATAGTATATATTTTATTATATTTATTTTTTCATGGTACTAAACAATTACTAAATATACAAAGGTTTTAAAAACAGGGAATCTGCCAGATAATTTGCATTTTCATTCATCCATACCTGAGATTTACACAGTTTTTCCACACAGCACAGCCCTCTCTGACATGGTGGAAGACCTAATTTTGGTCCTAACTTGGGCACTATTATGTCTTACTACTCTGGGACATGAGAACATAAAACTAAAGCATACATGACTCAACCAATGAGCAGCCTCTACCTATTACATTAAAAGCTATGCTATACAGGGTCAACAAGAGCCTTAGCACCAACTCAAATTTGTCCATGTACACAGCTTGCATTATAAAATCCACATTTTAGGATGTATTAGTTGCTTTACTTTTTTACCATTAATATTGTCTTATACTTGAACAATATTATTTGTCCTTTACATTACATGGATTTTAGCATTACAAATCACAATCTCTCAACAGAGAAAAAAAAAGACGAAATTCACAAACTCCCCCACCCCAGCTTTGGTTAATAGGCATTAAAAACTCAAAGTGCTTTTAAACCCATAATTTAATTTGACCTGTGTATATTGATTTACAGGCACAATCTAAACTCCTGTTTTGTGATTTGGCCACCAACCTCTGTACTTTTACTCCATTAACTACAGATACTATATGAAACCTGGGCCACCGCTGTTTTACTGCCATCACTATACATAAAGAAGCTCTAAACAGATCTTAAACACTAAAGATTTATTCTGTCTCAGATGTCTCTGTGGGTAAGAATACTTTTAAAAGAAGAGTCACTAGTGGAATTTCAATTTATATATTCTGTTATATGAAGACAGAGTGTGGAAAGCCGAGTTTGTTTTAATGTTGGTTTTTACAACATAGCCTACTAACCATTAGTTCCCATACTCTTACTAATACTGGTAGAGCTTGAGAACACAAGTCTCATTTACACCAATATGTACATATGCCACATATGTTAGTTAAAATGATAGAACTATAAATAGTACCATAAAAAAAGCCTCTCACATTTTATCACACGCAGTTCAAGTGGACTTATCACCATATTTTTAACGTTATATAAATCGGTGGCTAAACCCTAAGGGGCTTTCCTGGAATGTAAAACACTCATGCGCAGTGGGATTAGCATTTTACTTTTTTTTTAGGAAAACCTGTTTCCATTCTTCAGCCTGTGAGTCACTTAAGCAGTACCCAAAAAAAGATGGTGGCGCCTGCAGTCCAGTCCGCGCCAGAAAGAAGAAGGAATCCAGGACCTACTGGACTTGGTTTGTGGCTAGATTGATGGTTTTTGATGAGTAAAGGTGTTTTTTTTATGAAAGTTCTGCTTTAGGCACATTAACAGTGATGTATCATACTAATTTCCATATTAATATTCTATGCAATTTACAATAAGCATAGGCGCAAGGAGTTTATTAGTTTAATGAATTGTGTTATTTTAGACCACAAAATTGTGTCATTAGTGACCATCAAAGTAACAACAATAAACTACAAGCATATGAAATATTGTGACAGGCAGCTTAAGACATAATGACAGGTGGGCAGTAGTCACATAAAAACTAGATCGCCAGAGCAAGAAGAAGTAGGCATACCAACCCCCCCCCCCCCCCCAGTGATTTATTATAAGCCAAGATTTAAAATACAATCTGCACAGTAGTGTGTTGCCATGCATTGTAGTACACTGCAATGCATGTGTATTCAGTTGCGTTGCCTTAGTGTGTTGGAGAATCTGTCAGGAGTGAAAACAAAACTCAGTGTTATACAGCACACTTTGACTTCCTAAACATCTGAATTTCTGATTAAACAGCAGCAGAGGACTCATGGTGCATTAAAGAAAACCATTACATGCTGCCAGTAAATCTGAAAATAAACAAGTACAAAACTGGAATAAGAAATCAATTTCAACTGGAATTAAAAGATTTGTGGAGCAAAAAATTTGGCAATCAACATAAAAAATGAACAACTAGTATATACAGGAGTTAGGCAAGTCTTATATCACTGATATCCTTTAAAAAGAATTACATGGAATGTTATATATATTGGAAGACTTCACCGCAAGTGCTGGGGGAACTTCTGACAAATTCAATGCTATATGGGGCAGTTGGATGTATTACAGAGGAAATCTGGGGTTTAAATGCCACCCGGACCCTACCCTTTGTTAAGAATGTATTCACAAGACATATCAAACTTTTCATTTTAGGTATGGTTTTTGTTCCCATATAATGTCAATGGACTTGTTTCCAACTCCCTGCTGTCAATGTGTGATTACCTATGTTTATTATACACTTGAATGTTATAAAAAAAAAAAAAGAAATATATATTGGAATTATAAAAGCTGCCTATTAAAACACGGGTGTTGAAAACCTACATACCTGAATTTCACTGCTGGTTGGTAAAGTCACTTTTAAACTTTCGTTTCCAAGCCCTGAGTCATCAGCATCGATAAGATTGTCCACAGGAACATTCTGATTTGTTTTCATGTATGTAAAGTCACTTTCCACAGAATCCAAAGCCACACAAACATTGTAAGAGTACGGAAGTGTTAGTGTTCCACTGGTATATTGAGACAACATCCTGGGATCAACTTGCGGATATAAATTTGAACTGACGGGCCCATATACTGGGAATGGTTTAGACTTCTTACATTTAGATATAACAACCAACATGACTGTTATAATAAAAAGCAAAGATATTACTGCTAGGGCAATCACCAAGTACAGCTGCAGGTTGGACTGAGAATCTTCATCAGTGATCTGATTGACAAACTTAGGAACCACTTGTTGGAAGTTATCTGCAACAACAAGAGTGACAGTAGTGGTAGCAGAGAGAGATGGGATCCCATTGTCCTTCACCATCACCACAACCTTGTGATTCAGTATATCCTTCTCTTGGAAAATATGATGTGTTCGAATTTCCCCTGTGTGTTCATCAATGGTGAAATAAGATGGTTCTGATACTTGAATGAACTGATAGGAGAGCCAAGCATTATGCCCTGAGTCTGCATCCACTGCAACAACCTTTGTTACTAATGATCCAGGCTCAGCAGAAAAAGGGACCAACTCAAACAATGCCGATGATCCACTCTCTGGAGATGGGTATAGGAGTTTTGGTGAATTATCATTCTGATCTATTACTTTGATAGTTAATGTTGTGTTACTGCTCAGAGATGGAAGTCCATTGTCCCTAGCTGTTACTTCTATTACAAACTCCTGGTACCGCTCATAATCAAATGATCTCTGGGCATATATAACTCCACTCTCTATATTAAGGGAAAAATAGGAAGACATTGGATGATCTTCTGTGTTTTTGCTGGAAATGGAATAAGTAATTTTAGCATTGTCTGCAGTATCAGCATCTGAAGCCTGTATACTGTATATTGAGGCTCCTGGTAAATTGTTCTCTGGCACATAAGCAACATAAGAAGATTTCATAAATATTGGGGGATTATCATTAACATCGGATATTTCCAGTCTGATGGTTTGATGATAGGAAAGTGCGGGAGATCCTCTGTCTGTAGCTACAATTGTTATGTTATAATTAGACACTTTCTCTCGATCCATAGGACCCGTTGTCACAATTGTATAAAAACTGTTAGATGACAAAACTAAATTAAAAGGCATTTCCCCTGAAAGTTTACAGTCCACTTCTCCATTTTCTCCTGAATCTTTATCATGGACTCTGATCAGAGCTATCACTGTACCAGGTGCTGAGTCCTCAGGAATAGGGGAGGATAAGGAGGTGATGGATATCTCAGGGACATTGTCATTCTCATCTATCACTTCTACTAATACCTTACAATGAGAAACAAGTCCTCCTCCATCTTTAGCTTGAACCGACAACTCATAATTTCTTGTCTCTTCAAAATCTAACTTTTTATTGATGTTTATGTTACCAGTTTTGGGATTAATACTGAAATATCCAGAAGGGTGGACATTCCCTGATGTTTTGCCAAAGAAATATGTGATTTGCCCATTTGTACCAGCATCCCTGTCTGTTGCATTTACATTGATTATAAAAGTATTTACTGGAATATTCTCATTCACACTAACTTTGTATACCTCCTGGGAAAATATTGGGAAATTATCATTAGCATCAATTACAATGATTTGTATTACAGCTGTTCCAGATCTCACTGGATTGCCACCATCCAGGGCTGTTAAAATGAGTTCATGAACACTTTGTGATTCCTGATCCAATGATTTCTCTAACACAAGCTCAGGAGATTTAAATCCATCACTGGTAATCTTCTGACTTAATGAAAAATGTGAATTGTCACTGAGCTTATATGTCTGTACTGAATTAACACCAATATCCAGATCTTCTGCATATTGTAAAGCAAATCTTGTTCCTGGTGATGTTAGTTCAATTGTCTCTATAGTGAATGTGTCAGGATAAAACACTGGAGGATTGTCATTAATATCCTGAATATCTATTTTTACCTTATAAATATTAAAAGGATTTTCAAGAACAGCATCAAATGTTAGGAAGCAGGTAGTTTCTGTCCCACACAGAGTCTCCCTGTCTATTCTGTCCTTAACATACAGATTTCCATTATCTAGATTTACATACAAATATTTCTCTGATACATGTGATATAATTTGTAGCTTTCTAGATGAGAGCTGTTTATTATCTAATCCCAAATCTTTGGCAATATTTGCTATAACAGAGTCTTTTCTCATTTCTTCTACAATAGAATAATGAATCTGTCCAGAGACTGAATGATACAGCCAGGAAAATAACAATGGAAATATTACTTGCCATCTGATTCCTTTGTATGTCTGTAAATGGTGATTTGTTTGATCCATCCTCAGCATCTTCCAAAAGAGTCCTTTGTGTATTTGTATTCCAGATAGGAAAAATGTTGTATTTTTTTAAATAGTTGTAACAAATCATATATGTTCAGAGAGAATCAGAGAAAAATGGCTGTGCCTCTTCTTGCAGATCTGTAATGTGTGTGAATGATGAAAATACCAGTGGATCTCCAGTTCTGTATTCCTCTCCTTATTGGTCAAACAGCGGCGCTCTGAGGCGTAAGTGAGGAACTACAACACTGACATCTTTCTATATGCGGTGCTATTCAATCTTTATGCTTAGTTTTTAGTATTTGCATTTGTACAATATCAGGTAATGATAGTTAAATATAATTTAAAATGATAAAATTTGTATTTTTCATATCATGATATATGCTTGTTCAGCAAAAAGATCTAAAAGGCTTCTATGTAAACTTCTTAAAATGGTACTTAGGTATAGGTGATTACCCTTAAATTTTTACATCCTTTTTATTGAAACTCAACTCTAAACAAAACTCTTTGTTAGTCAAGAGCAGGAGTAGCAGAGTAAGATGTTTATTGCTATTTGTCTCTATTTAAAATATTTTCGTTAACTTTCTTTGTGGTCATCAGGTGAAGAAGTTAATGTAGCTTTGTATAAGACTCAAAAGGTAATTAAATCAATTTTCTTTAGAAGCACACTGTTACCTAATATATGTGTAACAATTGCATTTATGTTTATATGTGGATCGGAGACTTTTTTTTTTTACTTTTTTGTGTGGTCGTCTTTATTTTGAATTACTTGCAATTGAACATTATCCTGTTTTTTTATCTTAACTTAAGTGCTATTAGAAAGGGTCTGAAAAGCCCTGCAAATGATAGCATTGCAGGTGAGAGGATCTCTTAAAGGAGACATCAAGAGTACTTTAGGCCATCAAACAAGAGACCATTGATCTTCAGACAATACTTCTGTCTACAACCTGGATGTGCTACAGACGAAAATGTGTATTTGGGTAGGAGAGTCCAGACCTGGAGAGACTGTTGCATAACTTGAAGAGAGCTGCTTATGCAAGGAGTCCAGGAACTAAAAAAGTAATCCAAACCTCTTCCTGACCATTGTGCAAATCTGCTCTGGCTATAGGACTGTTATTGTGGAAGTTGTTACAGGTTGACCATTGAAAATTCCGGCCGTCGATAATCCGGTTCTTTCAGTTTCCTGGCATGAATTTTGGATCGCATTTTCAATACAGGGACTGCAGTAACTGATGTTTTCATGGCGCTGTTCTGCAGGAACAGCTGTTAGGTCTTGCTACACTAAATATACGTTGAGACCTCCCTGCTGCCTGCACCCTGGAACTGTGCCAGATGTCCGTGGGTACTGCGAGAGCAAGGCCTGTGTGTGGAGGTAAGTATAAAAAAAAAATCTGGAATTTTTGAAAATCGTTGCATCTCAGGTCCGGAGGTTCCCGGATTTTTGATTGTCAACCTGTAGTAGCTTTTTCAGATGGGACTGAAAATGTTTAAAGAACACATTGAAAGATGTAATGGAGTGTTTGAACATAGTATGCTACTAGGTGGCTAATGTTTTAAAACCTAGACCAAGTTAACGCAGATAATAGATAGAAGTGCTGATCATTAAGTGAAATTGCAGTAGTGTCTGTGAGGGTTGCAAAGTTTTGCAAGAAGCCTCTAAAGATTGTCTGCTATGCCAAAACTTTGCAAGCCATCCCTGTGTCATAGCAGACTGCAGTGCAAATTGTTAAAGGTCAACGTAATAATCTACCTTTTCTCCCTTCTTGGAACGGTTTTTATAAATCAGGCCCAATATGTGGTAACCTTTTAATTTTAGGATGAGTGCTTCCAGTGAACTATCTTGGTTAAGATTAAAAAAAACTTTTTTCTCCAAGTATTAAGAAAGTAAATCTTGTAGTCCAGAGAATTCACAATGTTTTCTCTAACATTTTTAACATAGTCAAAAAAGCATAGTTTTTTCTGTGAATAGGATTGCATATAGTACAAATTTTACAGCCGCATATTACTAATAGAAGAACCATAGCCATAACTATTTTATTCTTTGCTAACAATGTGACGTCTCTACTTTTTAGTGCCTTCCTGTAATGTATTTATTTATTGGCTGTAGTCACTATCTGCAAAAATCTGAGCGCAGGAAGACAAAATCTGTAAATATTTCTACGTCTTCCCCATCTACTTTGAAAGTATTCAATGTAATAAACAAAAAAAGTCCTATTTTTTGTTGTTAAGAAACAAGCCACTTTTGTGGCCAGACATAATACCAGAGGATAATATATAATTTATAGTTGTAAAAGTTAAACGGGAAAGAAAATCAACATTTAATCATCCTAATCTACATATCTTGACAGTCATCCTGCAAACTCATTTTATAATCAAATATGCTGAATTCAGACATCATAATTTTGATGTCTATTCACAATATTCAATTTAAAATGTGTTATACAACACATTTTTATTTACTATTTGAATCTGAAGAAAAATCAACCATACTTAAATACAATTAACAGTCACTAAATTACAATTATAGGTCAACAGAGCTAAAGCACTAAAATGTTCCTTTTCTTTTACAATGATGAGATCATATTCAATATTATGCAGAGCTCAAACTCCTACAATTACGCCATGTGCTACAATCTGTACAATACATAAAACTTTCCTTTTACTTCGATTAGACACTTAAATCAATCAAAATTCTGGCATTAACAGAATAAAATACATTGCATATAGGTTGGGCTCATATTTAAAGAATATGGAATGAAAGATACATTTGTTGTTTCTACAGAAAGGGCTGAGTTTCCTATCGTTAATGACACATTTAGCAGGGCAAAGTGACAATGTCTCTGCAAAACCTCAAACATCTACAAAATCTACACAAACATGTGACAAATGTGACTCCTCTAAATTAATTTTATTGTTCAAGCGGGGCAAATATATTTCTTTTACTCCTGTTCTAGTTACAGGCTGAATTCCCTCTTATTTTCTCTTCCAGTAGCAATAGGCCTCTGGCCAAATGTGAGGGTAAACTTTCCCGATCGTGATACAGACAACGATGTAAAGAAGTTTATAAAGTTTCAAAAAAACTATATTAGTGGCAGTTTACAGGTACTTAAATAAAGCGTTCCTGTACCCAGAATATGGACCTTAATCAGAAGAATTAAGATTTCAGTAAACTTTGAGAGCAAATTTCACTCCAGTGCTTTGAGATACAGAAGTCAGGGATAGTGCTTTCAATAGTCATTCAGGGTTTGTAATGCTTAGGTATGTATAGTCTGGGCACAGGATAACTGTGATGAGGGCCTTAAATTGGGAAACTAGTCCAAAAATGGTAAGCAGAATGCAAATAACTAGTCACCAGTGTTGCTTTGTGTCTCTGTGCAGCTGATAACTTCTATTACTGGTTTCAGGGATTTACAGGATCAGGGATTTACTTACCTCTCCTCCTAACGGACAAAATATAAAATACTCAGCAGATTTATTAGGATAATATTCACTTCTAAATGTTCCCTTTAGAATTTTTGTAAATTAAATTTAAGACAGATATTCCACACATATATTGTATTAAAATGCCTCTCTTTCTTCTCAGCACGTTTTTACTTTTCCAACCTTAGTAATTTACACTCAATTATTTAACTGTACAAAATAACAGGGTATATTGTTAGGCTGCTTTGATTATGTTATATGCACATATTCACAGGTTAAATATGAGACAAAATAATTGTGCACCGTGATATATGTAGCAAAATGTATTTTTCTTGGGAAACTCATAGACGACTTTTTAAAAACTCACCTGGATTTGACTTCTGGTTGGTAAAGCCTCTTTTAAACTTTCATTTCCAAGCCCTGAATCATCAGCATCGATAAGATTGTCCACAGGAACATTCTGATTTGTTTTCATGTATGTAAAGTCACTTTCCCCAGATTCCAAAGCCACACAAACATTGTAAGAGTATGGAAGTGTTAGTGTTCCACTGGTATATTGAGACAACATCCTGGGATCAACTTGAGGATATAAATTTGAACTGA
>NC_092859.1:46245211-46352313 GCF_032062135.1 Pyxicephalus adspersus
GGCTCAGCAGAAAAAGGGACCAACTCAAACCCTGCCGATGATCCACTCTCTGGAGATGGGTATAGGAGTTTTGGTGAATTATCATTCTGATCTATTACTTTGATTATTATGGTTGTGTTACTGCTCAGAGATGGAAGTCCATTGTCCCTAGCTGTTACTTCTATTACAAACTCCTGATACTGCTCATAATCAAATGATCTCTGGGCATATATAACTCCAGTCTCTATATTAAGAGAAAAATAGGAAGACATTGGATGATCTTCTGTGTTTTTGCTGGAAATGGAATAAGTAATTTTAGCATTGTCTCCAGTATCGGCATCTGAAGCCTGTATACTGTATATTGAGGCTCCTGGTAAATTGTTTTCTGGTACATAGGCAACATAAGTGGATTTCAAAAAGAGTGGGGGATTATCATTAACATCAGATATTTCCAGTGTGATGGTTTTATAACTGGAAAGAGGAGGAGATCCTCTGTCTGTAGCTACAATTGGTATGTTATAATTAGACACTTTCTCTCTATCCATTGGACCTGTTGTCACAATTGTATAAAAACTGTTAGATGATAAAGCCAAATCAAAGGGCACTTCCCCTGAAAGTTTACAGTCTACTTCTCCATTTTCTTCTGAATCTTTATCATGAACTCTGATCAGAGCTATCATTGTACCAGGTGCTGAGTCCTCAGGAATAGGGGAAGATAAGGATTTGATAGATATCTCAGGAACATTGTCATTCTCATCTATCACTTCTATCAATACCTTACAATGAGAAACAAGTCCTCCTCCATCCCTAGCTTGAACAGACAGTTCATAATTCATTGTTTCTTCAAAATCCAACTTTTTGTTGATGTTAATGTTACCAGTTTTGGGATTAAGACTGAAAAGGCCAGAAGGGTGGACATTCCCTGATGTTTTGCTGAAGGAATAAGTAATTAGCCCATTTGTACCAGCATCTTTGTCTGTTGCATTTACATTGATTATAGTAGTATTCAAAGGAATATTCTCATTCACACTAACTTTGTATACCTCCTGGGAAAATATTGGGAAATTATCATTACCATCAGTAACAATGATTCTTATAACAGCTGTTCCAGATCTCACTGGATTGCCGCCATCCAGGGCTGTTAAAATGAGTTCATGAACATTTTGTGATTCTTGATCCAATGATTTCTCTAACACAAGCTCAATAGACTGAAATCCATCACTGGTAATCTTCTGACTTAATGAAAAATGAGAATTGTCACTGAGCGTATATGTCTGTACAGAATTAACACCAATATCCAGATCTTCTGCATTACGTAAAGCAAATCTTATTCCTGGTGATGTTAGTTCAATTGTTTCTATAGTGAATGTGTCAGGATAAAACACTGGAGGATTGTCATTAATATCCTGAATATCTATTTTGACTTTGTAAATATTAAAAGGATTTTCAACCACAGCATCAAATGTTAGGAAGCAGGTAGCTGCTGCTCTACACAGAGTCTCCCTGTCTATTCTGTCCTTTACATACAGATTTCCATTATCTAGATCCACATAAAAATATTTCTCTGATATATCTGATATAATTTGTAGTTTTCTAGATGAGAGCTGTTTAATATCTAAACCAAGGTCTTTGGCTATGTTTGCAATAACAGAGTCTTTTCTCATTTCTTCTACAATGGAATATTGAATCTGACCAGAGACTGAATGACACAGCCAGAAAAATAACAATGGAATTATTACTTGCCATCTGATTCCTTTGTATGTCTGTGAATGGTGATTTGTTTGATCCATCCTCAGCATCTTGTAAAACAGTCCTTTTTGCATTTGTAATCCAGAGGGAAAAAGGTATGTATTTTTAAAATAAATGTAACAAATCATATATGTTCAGAGAGAATCCAGTATTGGTTGTGCCTCTTCTTGCAGATCTGCAATGTGTGTGAATGATGAAAATATCAGTGGATCTCCAGTTCTGTATTCGTCTCCTTATTGGTCAAACAGCGGCGCTCTGAGGCGTAAGTGAGGAACTGCAACACTGAAATGTTTCAAACATTCAATCTAATGTTCTACACTATTCAATCCTTATGCAGTCTTTAGTTTGTGACCTGGTACAATATCAGTTATAGGTAGTTAATTATAATTTTAAATGATAAAACGTGTATTTTAAAGGGTTTCCACGCGAACAACAAAATGTTACTTAAAATGTATAGGTGACAGTGGAATACTATCAATAATATCCAAAACCACTTTAAATAAGCTCAACTCAACGGAAAACGTTTTGTTAGTCTGAATACAAAATAGTAAAACTTTTATTGCTGTTTGTTGTTTTTTCCCTTGTGGTTATCAGATGAGGAAATAAAAGGAACTTAAGTCTGCCTTGGAAAATTGGCACTCAGGTAGGTGTTTGTTGCAGAAAGGGACAGGTGATGTCCTTTCTGCAATACCCATTCTTAGCTTCCTGATCGCCACCCATGCGTAGCTCAGTGTTTCTTGCAAGAGGTACCCAGCCATCCCGACTTCCTTTGTGAGTGCTAGGAATGGATGAACTCCCATGCGCCTGAGTTGGAGTTTTATCATCCAGCTCTGCCAATCAAGATGGCTGAAGACTGGAATGCCAAAAAGAAGAAGAAAGAAGATGGTGACTTGGGCTTTAAAATCTCTTGTCTTCCACATCTGACAAACCAAAGGCTATACCACAGTTTAAAGCCTATAGGATCTTGTTCTAGTACAACTGAGCACATATTAACAGTATGCAACATTTAAAAATAACTGGAGTTAAATGATATTAGTGTTTTGAACGTAAACATCAGTAATCAAAAACTGATTTAATAATTTTGCTGCCAGTCTTTTTTTCCCACATACATTGTTAGGTAAATATCCTATATTAAAAAATCTTTGTAGTTGCATAATTAATGACACAATATTTCTGATGGTGTTTACCAAGTCTAAAAAGGAAAAAAATACACAAATTTGTTTTACATAGTAGGTTGTGTTGAAAAAAGACATAAAGTCTAAAAAGTTCATCAAGTTCAACCACTAGGGAAATAAACATATCCCAATATTTTAGTGCACACAATCTCTTTTTGGAAGATATTTAGAAGAGTTTGTGCCGTCTATGCCAAAACATTACCAAACCTTTCAAGATTTATATTGTGTGGATCTGTATAATGGAAAGAATCTATAGTACCCAAAACTGTCCATACACAGAATTTTAAAAGCCTTTAGAGGTCATTAGTTCAGACCTAACAATGCATAATGACCATGAAATTATTGTATGTGCACACAGATACCTAAAATGAGTGGCAAAATGATTGTTGTTTTCTTGTGTGTTTGTGAGTACCTGATAAGCATTTCTGTTCATATGTACATGTACATAGGGGGGTGGGGGACTTTTATACTTTTTTGTGTGTTTTAATTTATTTTATTCAGTTTTAAGCTACATACACACTTCCAATTATTATCGTTGGAAAACGAACAACGAACGTTCATGCACGATATATATGAACGATCGTATAGCACCGATCCTGCACATAGAGTTAACGACACGATCGTTCATAGATATTGTACACACAATAGATACGATCGTTTGAGCGATAGAGGAACTATGTGCACGACAGGAAAGTGAACGGACGTTCGTTCATCACGCATGCCCTGAACATGGACGATCAACGAACGACCGTACACACGAACGATGTTCAACGATCGTCGTCCAATCCGATCCGTCGGTCCGGTCGTTCGTTTCCAGCGACTTTCGTCGGTGTCGTTGGTTACTTTTTTACCAACGATTTTTTGCCCAATCGATCGTTCGTCGTTCGATTGGAACGATAAAAATTGGAAGTGTGTACGCACCTTTAGTTACTTAAACTTTTTACTTTTTTTTTCTTAACTTACCTTTAGGTCTATCTGGAAGGGTCTAAAATGCCATCCATGCGTAAGCATAGAGCATATTACAATATCTCTTAAAGGAGATATGAAGAATCTTTTAGGCCCAGCCTCCTAAATTTATAGAGGGACACCAAAGAGGAGACCACTGCTCTTTAGAAGGAACTACTGTCTGCAAATGATAACCTGGATGTGTATTTGGAAAGGGGGGCCCAGATCTTCTTGATATACTGTTGCATTACCAGAATAGAATTGTTCACCCAAGGAATCTAGAAACTAAAAAATAATCTAAACATCTTCTTTAGCGTTGGGAAAATTTGTTCAGGAGCTATAGGACTCCTATGGTGGAAGCTATTACTACAGTTTTGTGTTTTTATTTTAGGATGAGTCTTTCTAATGAACAATTTTGGCCTTTCCTGTAAGAATTGACTTATTAGTTTTAGTCCTGGGAATTTACAATAGTTTTTAAAAATATTACAGTGCATTGATTTTTCTATCAATAGTCTTGTGTATAGAACAAATACAGCTGAATAGTAATACTTGAACGATCATAACCTTAACTATTCTAATCTTTGTTAGCAAAGTGATCTCTCTGTTCTTTAGTACTTTAGTACTTTAAATGTTGTTTAGTTCTTCAAATTTGCCACAGCTCAATTCTCTTAACAATAAATATCTCATCATTTCTTGGCTGCCGTAACAATCAAAATCTGTAGATATTTCCAATTCTTCCCAAATTACTTGGGTATAATATAATGCAATAGATGACATTGCTAATTTGTTTGATTTTAAGAAACTAGCAAGCTTGTAACACATTCCACATGTACACAATACCTTTGTATTATAAAGGTTCCTGTTAAAAATATATATGGAAGAAAACAAAAACATATCACAACAGTCATCCTGCAAACTCATGGTATGATCAAACTTAATAAAGTTCAACATCTTGGTTGGCATTGCCCTGCCGAATGCAATATACAAGTAGTTCTTTAATTTTTAAAACTGCAAAAAAAAAAATCAAGTATACTTAAATGAAATTACCAGAAACTAAATTACATGTACAGGTCAGAAGAAGTGAAGTACTAAAGTGTTTCTTTTTCGTATAATAATGAATGTATAACATAAAATAAAGATCTATTATAAAGCCAAAAATCTTACATTTACACCAGGTGTTACAATATGTACTTAGTAAACAAACTTTATATTCATAACAGAATAAAAAATACCTTGCAAATACATTGGGCCTATTTTTAAAAGACATGGGGTAGAACTCCAAACCTGTGGTTTCTACAGAAGCGATTGAACACTTACAAGTTTCTTTATGGTTAGGGGAAATTTTTATCTTGACCACACTGGGCAAAGTGTCTCTGTAAGCCCCCCTATCCCCAACCACACATATCAAACTACTATACACTGCTTGTTTACAGTGCTTTTATTACTAGTTTGGGATTTGTAAATGCTTAAGTATGATTTATCTGGGCACATTCCAGGCCAGACAATAAGGATGGCTGAAGATCAGAAAGCTAGGAAAAGAAAAGGAAGAAGATGGCTGTACCCGCATCAGAACCAGGAGAGATGAATGCATTTATCAAATTTAAATCAAGCAGGTAGGTATTTTCTACTGCAGAAAGGGACATTGCCTGTCCTTTCTGCAAAAAAGAACCAACCTGGCCACAATTTTTTAATTGTTACATTTTGTTCAATTTTGTTCCACTGTTACATGATATCCTTCATAGTTTAAGCCCTATTTTCTTCAAATGCATCCCTTTTACCCAATAAATCCTGAGTTTTCAAAACTTAAGCTAATATATTTTGTTTGACTATATGTATGAGACAAAATAAAAAAAAACAAAATACAGCAATACAAGTAAAAAAAAGATTATTCATACAGGGAGGATGTATAGACAGGACATAAGTATCAAAAACTCACCTGGATTTGATCGCTGGTTGTTAAAAACTCCTTTAAACTTTCATTTCCAAGCCCTGAATCATCAGCATCGATAAGATTGTCCACAGGAACATTTTGATTTGTTTTCATGTATGTAAAGTCACGTTCCCCAGAATCCAAAGCCACACAAACATTGTAAGAGTATGGAAGTGTTAGTGTTCCACTGGTATATTGAGACAACATCCTGGGATCAACTTGAGGATATAAATTTGAACTGAAGGGCCCATATACGGGGAATGGTTTAGACTTCCTACATTTAGATATAACAACCAACATGACTGTTATAATAAAAAGCAAAGATATTACTGCTAGGGCAATCACCAAGTACAGCTGCAGGTTGGACTGAGAATCTTCATCAGTGATCTGATTGACAAACTTAGGAACCACTTGTTGGAAGTTATCTGCAACAACAAGAGTGACAGTAGTGGTAGCAGAGAGAGATGGGATCCCATTGTCCTTCACCATCACCACAACCTTGTGATTCAGTATATCCTTCTCTTGGAAAATATGATGTGTTCGAATTTCGCCTGTGTGTTCATCAATGGTGAAATAAGATGGTTCTGATACTTGAATGAACTGATAGGAGAGCCAAGCATTATGTCCAGAGTCTGCATCCACTGCAACAACCTTTGTTACTAATGATCCAGGCTCAGCAGAAAAAGGGACCAACTCAAACGGTGCCGATGATCCACTCTCTGTAGATGGGTATAGGAGTTTTGGTGAATTATCATTCTGATCTATTACTTTGACAGTTAATGTTGTGTTACTGCTCAGAGATGGAAGTCCATTGTCCCTAGCTGTTACTTCTATTACAAACTCCTGGTACTGCTCATAATCAAATGATCTCTGGGCATATATAACTCCAGTCTCTATATTAAGGGAAAAATAGGAAGACATTGGATGATCTTCTGTGTTTTTGCTGGAAATGGAATAAGTAATTTTAGCATTGTCTCCAGTATCAGCATCTGAAGCCTGTATACTGTATATTGAGGCTCCTGGTAAATTGTTCTCTGGTACATAAGCAACGTAAGAAGATTTCAAAAATATTGGGGGATTATCATTAACATCGGATATTTCCAGTCTGATGGTTTGATGATTGGAAAGTGCGGGAGATCCTCTGTCTGTAGCTACAATTGTTATGTTATAATTAGACACTTTCTCTCTATCCATAGGACCTGTTGTCACAATCGTATACAAGCTGTTTGATGATGGAACTAAACTGAAAGGCATTTCTCCTAAGAGCCTGCCGTCCACTTCTCCATTTTCCCCAGAATCTTTATCATGAACTCTGATTAGAGCTATCATGGTACCAGGTGCTGAGTCCTCAAGAATAGGGGAGGATACTGAGCTTACAGTAATCTCAGGGACATGGTCATTTTCATCTATCACTTGGATCAATACCTTACAATGAGAAACAAGTCCTCCTCCATCTTTAGCTTGAACAGTCAGTTCATAATTCTTTGTCTCTTCAAAATCTAACTTTCTGTTAATTTTAATGTCACCACTTTTGGGTTGAATACTGAAAAGACCAGAAGGATGGACATTCCCTGATGTTTTACTGAAAGAATAAGTGATTTGCCCATTTGTACCAGCATCTTTGTCTGTTGCATTTACATTGATTATAGTAGTATTCACTGGAATATCCTCATTCACACTAACTTTGTATACCTTATGTGAAAATATTGGGAAATTATCATTAACATCAGTAACAATGATTTGTATTACAGCTGTTCCAGATCTCACTGGATTGCCTCCATCCAGGGCTGTTAAAATGAGTTCATGAACATTTTGTGTTTCTTGATCCAATGATTTCTCTAACACAAGCTCAACAGACTGAAATCCATCACTGGTAATCTTCTGACTTAATGAAAAATGAGAATTGTCACTGAGCTTATATGTCTGTACTGAATTAACACCAATATCCGGATCTTCTGCATTTTGTAAAGCAAATCTTGTTCCTGGTGATGTTAGTTCAATTGTTTCTATAGTAAATGTGTCAGGATAAAACACTGGAGGATTGTCATTAATATCCTTAATGTCAATTTTCACTTTGAAAATATTGAAAGGATTTTCAACTACAGCATCAAAGGTTAAGAAACAAATATTTTCTGCCCCACACAATGTTTCTCTGTCTATCCTGTCCTTTACATACAGATTTCCATTATCTATATTTACATAAAAAAAATTCTCTGATATATGTGATAAAATTTGTAGTTTTCTAGATGAGAGCTGTTTAATATCTAATCCAAGATCTTTGGCAATATTTGTTATAACAGAATCTTTTCTCATTTCTTCTACAATTGAATAATGAATCTGAGCAGAGACTGAATGATACAGCCAGGAAAATAAAATGGGAAATATTACTTGCCATCTGATTCCTTTGTATGCCTGTAAATGGTGATTTGTTTGATCCATCCTCAGCATCCTTCAAAAGTTTGTTAGGATATTTTGCATTTATAATCCAAAGAGGAGAAAAAGTGTCCTTTTTTTTTTTTTTTTTTAGTAAAACGATTTAAAAAATCAAGCAATTTCTTCAGAGAGAATCCAGAAATGGCTGTGCTTCTTCTTGCAGATCTGCAATGTGTGCGAGTAATGAAAATACCAGTGGATCTCCAGTTCTGTATTCCTCTCCTTATTGGTCAAACAGCGGCGCTCTGAGGCATAAGTGAGGAATTGCAACTCTGGAATGTTTCAGTATGCAGTGCTATGTAAGCTTTATCCTTAGTCTTTAGTATTTGTATCAGTACAATGTCAGTTAGAGGCAATTAATTATAATTCAAAATTGGGAAATGTGTATTTTTCATGTAACTACTTATGCTTGCTTAAGAATCCCTTTAAAGGGTTTACGTACAAACAACTTACAAGGTTACCTAACACAAATAATTGACAGTTGAAAATTAACCATTAATTTTAAAACCACTTTTAGGAAACTTAACTCTATTTAAAACTTTCTGTAACCCTGAGTACAGAAGAATAGGATACTTTCTGACAAACCTTACATTATATGACAATATACAGCCTATTTGATCCTATTCTAGTACAACTGGGTCTCTACATAATGGTCTGTATAATGGTGACAGCTGGAATCAAATGGTGATATCAGTATTTTGAATTCAAACAAATTGAATAATTCTTGGTTTAAAGTTTTTAAAGCCCAACCTTTTTAACTAATAACTCTACATTCATCTTTAGAATTTATGAACACAATCTAATTCACAATTTTAATACAATATTATAGAAAGGGCTGTGCTGAGTAAATAGATGCCGAAAATGCAAGCTTTAAAATTACATGTGTCTGTGAAATGGAAAAAAGAAATTACAATACCCAAAGCTGTTTATTGTCGGCATTGTAAAAATCCTGTATTGATCATCATTTTAGAGTTTACCCCGAATAAAATTTAAATTAAATTGATGGATGTGCACAATAGAGAAGACAACTATTTCTCAGAAAATATCTTCAGAAACCTGCAGAAATGTGCTATCATTTCTATTTGCTTAATTCAACTTTAAACGCATTATATAGCACACAAATATCATTTACTATTTGGAACTGGAGAAAAAAAATTAAATTACCTGGGCACATATACAGGTCACTGAATTACATTTATAAGTCAGCAAAACTACTAAAGTACTAAAGCAATGGTGCCCAACCTACGACCCGTGGGCCACATCAGGCCTGTGGAGCAGCCAGATCTGGCCCTCTCCTTGTTCCCCCTCTGCTCGTTGTCATTCGGGGGATGGGGTGCATGCATCTTCTATCTTTTTTTAGAAAATTGTGCTACCAGTAGACGGAGCTTCCTGAGCATGATCAGTGTGAGCCCCCCGAGAGTGGGCGTATACTATAGACCTGGCAATCAGTTGTGGCTGCTCCCCACCCACCTTGTACTGTGAGATAATTCCACCCCTCGCAGCAAGAGCATGAGAGCTGTGTCTGTGTCCCTAAAAATAACAAGTTGCCAGATACAGGGTCTCAAGCATAAAATCCTAACAACAATAAGGGATATTTTCACCTTAGGAGGGCTTTTTCAAGACCAGGGTCCCCAAATTAAGTTTGCATGTTAGGGACTCCCGGGGACCACTTCCATGGCAATAAGCATTGGCATACTGTCAATTCCCTCTGTGCTGTGGTGCCCTAAATATATAATTGCTTGTTCACAAAACTTCAAGACTGCGTTCAGACTGGCAGTAAGTTTGTGGTGTGGTTACCCCTTCCTCATGCCATAAAACCCTGCCTAAGGGAGACGCTCAGTACCACTCCCTGCTGCCTGGAGTAAAATCTGCAGATGCTGAGGTGCGAGGGACTGAGCGGCTGTTACACATTGCTGGCCACTTACCTTCTGTGAATCCTAAGATAAGAAAAACTATAACTAATATACTGTGCTACCCTGTCAGAAATATCTGGCCACTTACCTTTATTTCTCAGGTTAGTGGCCCCCTTTAACTGACAGGGTGCATTATGTGGTGTCGTTTCTGCACTGTGGTACTGGAATGGTGAACAAGAGTCCAATATATGACCAGCCAGCACTGTATGATAGATTTAATATGTATCTTTTACTATTAAAAGGTTGTATTAATGAAATGAGTATCAAATGGTGAGTGCATGAATTCTTGATTTGTCATGACTTTTATTTGGTGTATGTACATTATGTAATCAGAAACATTTCAACTTAATTTCATTTTATATTAAAACTATTCTAAATTTTAAACATACATATTTAATGTTTGTTTGCATTGTGGCCTGCGGGTTTTATCTCAATGTCAGCAGCGGCCCCCAGTTGAAATCCGGTTGAGCACCACTGTAGTAAAGTGTTCCCTTCTCATACAATGATGAGTTTATACCCTCCAGTAAAGACGTTAAACAGAGCTATTACCCCCATAGTTAACACCAGGTGCTACAAATTGTACTAAATTTAAACCTTTCATATTCATTTACTTAAAAACATCAACAAATCAACATTCTACAGTAAAAAAAAAAATAATTTAACAGACCACAGAAGTATCTGCTACAGAGGATCCTTAACGCATACACTACTGAAGATGTGGCCAATAAAGAGCCGTGAAAAGAGATTCATTGTGACGATCATACAATGACCAATAGATACAATTTTTACTATGGGGTACAAATCTGGTTTATCTCTTCTTCTACTTTGACACTTCTCATATACAAATAATTTCTAATTTATTGAAAACCTAAAATCTTCTAGAATAAAAAAAAATACACTGCATATAATCCACACTCATTTATGAAGGACATAGGATATAACTTTAATTTGGGGTTCCAAAGAAAGTATTTGCATGAAAATCCTTACAACAGGACTATAGTTAGTTCTACTTAAATTCTATAGTTGGAAACATTTATCTTTCTTTGCAGGTGACAGTGTACCTGCACATCTCCCTCCCACACACAAACTCATCCCCCATTGCATATTGCTCGAACAAGGCAAAATTATATATACAGTGGATACAAATGGTAGGTTTTTGTGATATATAAAATGAGACTACAAAAACACAGATTTTTCTGACAGTTCCCTCTTTTATCCAAAACTAAAAAAAACATTTTCAGGTGGCCATTTATTAGAACTTTATTAGTACTATATTAGTACCCAAGACCTAAGATGTCAGTGAAATTTACAAAGTTACATAGTTATTTGGGTTAAAAAAAGATACGTCCATCAAGTTCAACTGTTAAGGAAAATAAACAAATCCTAGATATAAAACCCTATGGACCATTGGTCCAGAGGAAGGCAAAAAAAACCCTGGTATAATTTGCTTCAACAGGGGAAAAAAATTCCTTCCTGATTCCATGAGGCAATCAGATGTTCCTTGGATCAACGGTCACTGCTATCTTTACTTTGAAGCCTTAATACCCAGTTATATTCTGTGCTTCTAGAAAAGCATCAAACTTTTTCTTAAAGCAATCTATATGATCTCTATATCAACCACTAATATATTTGTACAGAGTGATCATCGATTGTCAAGATTACCATATATAGAAAAATAATATATGTAATAAAATGTAATTTTGCTATTGAAGATGTATGGACCAAACTTACAGTTCTCAAAAACTCACCTGGATTTGACTTCTGGTTTTTAAACTCTCTTTTAAACTTTCATTTCCAAGCCCTGAATCATCAGCATCGATAAGATTGTCCACAGGAACATTCTGATTTGTTTTCATGTATGTAAAGTCACTTTCCCCAGATTCCAAAGCCACACAAACATTGTAAGAGTATGGAAGTGTTAGTGTTCCACTGGTATATTGAGACAACATCCTGGGATCAACTTGAGGATATAAATTTGAACTGAGGGGCCCATATACAGGGAATGGTTTAGACTTCGTACATTTAGATATAACAACCAACATGACTGTTATAATAAATAGCAAACATATTACTGCTAGGGCAATCACCAAGTACAGCTGCAGGTTGGACTGAGAATCTTCATCAGTGATCTGATTGACAAACTTAGGAACCACTTGTTGGAAGTTATCTGCAACAACAAGAGTGACAGTAGTGGTAGCAGAGAGAGATGGGATCCCATTGTCCTTCACCATCACCACAACCTTGTGATTCAGTATATCCTTCTCTTGGAAAATATGATGTGTTCGAATTTCACCTGTGTGTTCATCAATGGTGAAATAAGATGGTTCTGATACTTGAATGAACTGATAGGACAGCCAAGCATTATGTCCAGAGTCTGCATCCACTGCAACAACCTTTGTTACTAATGATCCAGGCTCAGCAGAAAAAGGGACCAACTCAAACCCTGCCGATGATCCACTCTCTGCAGATGGGTATAGGAGTTTTGGTGAATTATCATTCTGATCTATTACTTTGAGAGTTAATGTTGTGTTACTGCTCATAGATGGTTGACCATTGTCGCTAGCTGTTACTTCTATTACAAACTCGTGGTACGGCTCATAATCAAATGATCTCTGGGCATATATAACTCCAGTCTCTATATTAAGAGAAAAATACGAAGACATTGCATGATCTTCTGTGTTTTTGCTGGAAATGGAATAAGTAATTTTAGCATTGTCTCCAGTATCCGCATCTGAAGCGTGTATACTGTATATTGAGGCTCCTGGTAAATTGTTCTCTGGTACATAAGCAACGTAAGAAGATTTCATAAATATTGGGGGATTATCATTAACATCAGATATTTCCAGTCTGATCGTTTTATAACTGGAAAGAGGAGGAGATCCTCTGTCTGTAGCTTCAATTGTTATGTTATAATTAGACACTTTCTCTCTATCCATAGGACCTGTTGTCACAATTGCATAAAAACTGTTAGATGAAAAAACTAAATTAAAAGGCATTTCGCCTGAAAGTTTACAGTCCACTTCTCCATTTTCTGCTGAATCTTTATCATGGAGTCTAATCAGAGCTATCAGTGTTCCAGGTGCTGAGTCCTCAGGAATAGGGGAGGATAAGGTAATTATATATATCTCAGGGACATTGTCATTCTCATCCATTACTTCTACTAATACCTTACAATGAGAAACAAGTCCTCCTCCATCTTTAGCTTGAACAGCCAGCTCATAATTTGTTACCAGTTCATAATCCAAATTACTGTTTGTTTTAATTTCACCAGTTAGGGAATTTATAGTGAAAGTTCCTTTATTATTTGCATTTCCTGATGTCTTGCTGAAAGAATATGTGATCTGTCCATTCACATCCTCATCTTTATCTATTGCTGTTACAGTAGCTACAATACTATTGGCTGGGATATTTTCATTTACATTGACTTTATAGAGCTGTTCAGTGAATAGGGGGAAATTATCATTGTCATCAGTGACAATAATTCTTACTAGAGCAGTTCCAGACCTAGGTGGATTTCCTCCATCCAATGCTGTTAATATTAATTCATGAGGTTTTACAGTCTCTCGATCTAAGGGTTTTTCTAATACAAGTTCTGGAAATTTACTTCCATCTGGATTTATGCTCGCAGTCAGTATAAAATGCTGATTTTCACTAAGCTTCTATGTCTGTACTGAATGAACACCAATATCTGGATCCTCTGCACCTTGTAAAGCAAACCTTGTTCCTGCAGAGGTTGATTCTACCATTTCTATTGTAAAGGGCTCATGGAAGAACACAGGAGAATTATCATTTATATCTTGAATTTCTATAGTAATGGTAAAAACATTTAAGGGGTTTTCAAGCACAGCATCACATGTTAGAAGACAGGTAGTTTCTGTCCCACACAAGGTCTCTCTGTCTATCCTCTGCTTAATATACAGATTTCCATTGTCTAGATTTACATACAAATATTTTTCTGATATATGAGATAGGATCTTTAACTTTCTAGATGAAAGCTTTTTAATATCTAATCCCAGATCATTTGCAATATTTGCTATAACAGAGTCTTTTCTCATTTCTTCTGCAATGGAATAATGAATTTGTCCAGAAGCTAAATGACACAGCCAGGAAAATAAAAAGGAAAGTATTACTTGCCATCTGATTCCTTTGTTTTTCAGTAAAAGGTGCTTCATTTCAGCATTCATTCTCAGCATCAAGAAATATTCTTCAGAGGTTTTAGTATTTATAATCCAAAAATAGAAGAGGTATGTATATTTCAATCCATGTAATAAAAAAAATAAGAAATAATCCTGTGCTGTGAGCAAAGGGAATCCAGAAATTGGTTGTGTGTCTTTCTACAGCATGCAGTATATATAGGAGTTATGAAAATACCAGTGGATCTCCAGTTCTGTATTGCTCTCCTTATTGGTCAAACAGCGGCGCTCTGAGGTGTAACTGAGGAACTGCAACACTGAAAAGTTTCACTTCTCTTAGGCCATTTTGTTGGTTTAATAATGTATACTTTTAATTTGCATTTAACTTACATTTATTACATTAGTTATTAATTTTAAGTAATACATTTGAATTGTATTTATTTAAATGAATAATAAAGATGGTCCAAATAACTTTTGTTTATGTTTCCAATGTGAGCTCAATAAAATTGTTATGTAGCTGACATAGCTGAAGAATGGTAGAATATTATGAGTATAATTTTTAGAATGATATAATAATTTATATATTTTATGATACATATAATTTAATTTAAATTAAATATATAAATATGATTAAATCTGTGCAGGTTACATCTGTTTCTTTTGCAACTGGCACAAGGTAAATGTTTGTATGGTTCCTACCTATTTCAGGAGTTTAGGAGAAACGTTTTCTAACAAAAGGCTTGTATGACAAATACTTTAAGAATAATATTTTCAGTATCATGTAAAAACTTCCATAAGGAATAAAGGCTTATGAGTAATCCCTTCCATGGCAGTAATGATGTGTGCCTACCTTTAACAAAGCCACACCACAAACCACAATGTTAAATCAACATTGCGGATAGGCAAACAAAATCAAATACTAACTGTTACTCAATCCAACAACATTACCATAATTTTAGCTAATCATCATTACAAAGACAGCCTGTTTGGAGTGACATAAACCCTTCAGCTTAGGTTACCCAATGATATGCATATGAATGGAAGTTTAAACTAAACATGACCACCGTTACCATATATAATTTGCTAAGCAATCATGCCCACACTTTAGTAAATCAATGCCATTATCCCAAATGCACAATCTATGGAAAAAACAGTGAAAACAAACGTCTTGATACATTAGCCTCCTGGGTTGTGGAGTTCCTATTAATGATTAAAGTCCCAATGTACTTTTTTGAATATTTAAATATTTATTTGAACAATTTTCTAAAACATAGTACAGGAGTATGTTTTAATTTGGGCCTTAGGATGGGTAGGGTCGCAAAATGTACTTAGTAAAAGGAGGAAATACTCCATGGTTTGGGATATTCCTTAAGCTTAGACTTTCTGTCAGGCCACTCCTCCTCACTAAACTAAATTCTTGAATCTCATAATACACACATACAAGTACAAAGCTTTCTTTTGGCTAAACTATGCTGCCAATGAATATAATACAATAATGTAAGTACCAATGTAATATTTGATTTCTAATAAGATAATAAATAAGATTTTGATATACAGAGTGACAAAGGCATCATTTTTCAAACGTCATAAATAAAATGAATTTTTTCTGTATCTAACCAAACTTTTTTTTTTAAAGAAAATAAGATATTTAGGCAACAATCAGCACATATCTATAATATTTGTGGGATATAACTATCATGCTCTTAAATTCAGCCACCACCCTGTGTAAGTTTATGCCAATATTTGTTGAGGGAGCAGATCCTATTAGAAATGGATGTACAACTTGGATCTCAATTATCTGCTAAGGAAGTGGAAGTGTCTATGAAACTCATAGTTACATAGTAGGTTAGGTTAAAAAAGGCACAAGTACATCAAGTTCAACCACTAGGGAAATAAACATATCCCAGATATAAAACCCTATAAGACACAGTTGGTCCAGAGGAAGTAAAAAAAAAAACCCTGGTACAATTTGCTTCAACAGGGGAAAAAAATCCTTCTTGATTCCATGAGGCAATCGGATGTTCCCTGGATCAACAGCCACTGTTATTTTTACTTTAAAGCCTTAATACCCAGTTATATTCTGTGCTTCAAGAAAAGCATCCAACTTTTTCTTAAAGCAATCTATATGTTCTCTATATCAACCACTAATATATTTGTACAGAGTGATCATCAATTGTCAAGATTAACTTTAATTCTCTGTTTAGGGTAACACAGACACAGGTCACACTTGGGAAAACCTCAAAATAAAAATTATACATAAACAGAAAACCATACATATATGCAAATCTTTAGAATACAAAGAGATAGAATAAAAAGATAGATTGCTTTGTAACAAATGACCTAAATGCAAAGCCTTTATCTCTATTCTAGGCAAAAAAACAGCCAAGTATTTTTTTTGCATGTGACACACATACCCATCAAGTGCATCAAGCAAATGCATATGTATATCAGATATCCAAGTTTCAGCCATACACTGTACATTAGGAAATAATCAGTTTAAAGATAAACAAAATAAACAAACACTAATGGTGCTTTGAAGAGCTTATTTGAGTACATAATTACCTAATAATTACTTAAATATTACTAATTCATGATTTAGGGTAAACTCACCTGTATGTCAGTGTTTGAAGATGTGTCCTTTCCATTTTCATTTCCAAGTCCTGAGTCATCAGCATCAATTAGATTTTCTACGGGAACTTCTTGTTTGGAGTTTACGTAAGTAAAGTCATTCTCACATGAATCCAAAGCAACACAAACATTGTATGAGTACGGAAGTGTTAGGTTTCCATCGCTGTACATAGAGAGAATTCTGGGATCGACCGTTGGATACAAATTTGTACTTATAGGCCCAAGATATGGAGCGGGTTTTGGCTGCTTACATTTTGATATAAAAATTAACATTACAGTGATAATAAATAAAAAAGAAATAATGGCTACGGCAATGACCAAATACAACTGCAGATTGGTTTGATGATTTTCATTGGTCTGATTGCTTATTTTAGGAGCCACTTGTTGAAAACTATCAGCAATAACAAGAGTTAGAGTGACTGTAGATGAGAGAGAGGGGTCTCCATTGTCCTTCACCATAACCACAAGATTGTGTTTCAGTAAATCCTTATCCTGAAAAGAACGTGATGTCCTGATTTCTCCAGTATGTTCAGTGATGGTGAAGTAAGATGGTTCTGACATTTGTATGAAATGATAAGAAAGCCAAGCATTGTGCCCAACGTCTGCATCCACTGCAACCACCTTTGTAATTAAAGATCCCGGTTCTGATACAATAGGGACAATCTCAAACACAGCTGATCCCCCAATTTCTGGATACAAAATTTTGGGTTCATTGTCATTACGATCCACTATTCTGATTATCAATGTTAAATTGCTGCTCAGTGCTGGAGAACCATTGTCCCTGGCATTAACTTGTACTATAAACTCCTTGTGCTGTTCATAGTCAAATGATCTCTGAGCATAGAGGACTCCATTCTCCATGTTGACAGAAAAATACGACACTGGGAATTCATAACTGTATATGGAATACCTAATTTTAGCATTTTCTCCATAATCAGGATCTGATGCTTCTACTCTGTAGATAGAGATTCCAGGTAGATTGTTCTCTGGTACATAGACAACATGGGAAGATTTCATAAAAACTGGTGGGTTGTCATTAACATCTGAAATCTCCAGTCTGATTATTCTTCTACTGGAAAGAGGAGGAGATCCCCTGTCTCTAGATATGACTGTGATGTTATAACTAGATACTGTCTCTCTGTCCAAATTACTTGTAGTCACAATCCTGTAATAGTTTTCAGATGACAATAACAAGCTGAAAGGTGTTTCTTCCAAAATGTTACAGTCAACTTCTCCATTTTCTCCTGAATCTTTATCATGAACTTCAATGAGAGCTATCATTGTTCCAGGTCCAGAATCCTCAGGAATAGGAGAAGATAATGAGGTGATGGATATCTCTGGAGTGTTGTCATTCTCATCTATTACTTCTACTAATACCTTACAATGAGAAACAAGTCCTCCTCCATCCTTAGCTTGAACAGACAGTTCATAATTCTTTGTTACTTCATAATCTAACTTTTTGTTAATTTTAATGTCACCACTTTTGGGTTGAATACTGAAAAGGCCAGAAGGATGGACATTTCCAGATGTTTTACTGAAAGAATAAGTGATTTGCCCATTTGTACCAGCATCTTTGTCTGTTGCATTTACACTGATTATAGTAGTATCCACTGGAATATTCTCATTCACACTAACCTTGTATATCTCTTGGGAAAATATAGGGAAATTATCATTAACATCAGTAACAATTATTCTTATAACAGCTGTTCCAGATCTCACTGGATTGCCCCCATCCAGGGCTGTTAAAATGAGTTCATGAACATTTTGTGATTCTTGATCCAATGATTTCTCTAACACAAGCTCAGGAGATTTAAATCCATCACTTCTAATCCTTTGATTTAGTGAAAAATGTGAATTGTCACTGAGCTTATATGTCTGTACTGAATTAACACCAATGTCCAGGTCTTCTGCATTTTGTAAAGCAAATCTTGTTCCTGGTGATGTTAGTTCAATTGCTTCTATAGTGAATGTGTCAGGATAAAACACTGGAGGATTGTCATTAATATCCTGAATTTCCATTTTTACCTTGAAAATATTGAAAGGATTTTCAAGCACAGCATCAAAGGTTAGGAAGCAGGTAGCTTCTGTCCCACACATAGTTTCTCTATCAATCCTGTCCTTTACATACAGATTTCCATTATCTACATTTACATAAAAATATTTTTCTGAGTCTCGGGATACGATTTTTAATTTTCTTAATGAGAGCTGTTTAATATCTAATCCAAGATCTTTGGCAATATTTGCTATAACAGAGTCTTTTCTCATTTCTTCTACAATAGAATAATGAATCTGAGCAGAGACTGAATGCCATAGCCAGGAAAATAGGAAGAAAAATAATACTTGCCAGCACAGTCCTTTGCTTAGCTTTGACTTCATTCTCAGAGTCTGCAATCTTCCATCAAACATTTTTTAAATAATTGTAATCCAGTGAGACAGGATGGGGTATTGTTAAATCCACTTGCTAATAAAAACAGAAAATATCCAACACCCTTTGCAGAGAGAATCCAGTAATGGCTGTGCCTCTTCTTGCAAATCTGCAATGTGTGTGAATGATGAAAATACCAGTGGATCTCTAGTTCTGTATTTCTCTCCTTATTGGTCAAACAGCGGCGCTCTGAGGTGCAAGTGAGGAACTGCAACACTGAGTTTTTTTTCAATATTCAGTGCTTTTCAATCTTTAAACTTAGTCTTTATTATTTGAATTGGTTCAGTGCCAGATCTAGGAAGTTATAAATTCAAATGCAGAAAATATTAATTTAGCTTTAAGTGTATAATTATTTAAGCCTACCTAATAATTTATCTAAAGGGTTTTCAAGAAAGCAATGTATAGTTTTCTTACAGGACAACCTATGGGATCTCATTCTAGTAGGACTGGGTAAAAGTTTAACAGTTTGGACAACAGTTAATTACTGCTGGAGTTGAATGATATCAGAATGTGGAATCCAAACATTAGCAACAACTTTAGGATAAACATATTAACATTTTTGATGCTGGATACATTTTTTCAAACACACACGAAGATGCAATTTTAGGCTGAAAGATTACTTAAGTTTTTGTAGTATAAAATGTTGACAGTCCCACAATGGTTGTGTAAGTGTTTATCAAAACTATATTTTCAGTAAAAAATACACTCAGATTATTTTTAGTTCACACAGATATAAAGTAACAAATTAAATATAACCTACAATACTAAATTAAAAAAATGTGAAGCATGAGGTTTACAACTGCATGCATTCAATGGTGAGAAACTATAGTACCTAAACTGTTCAAAGTTGGTGCTCTTAAAGGTCATCAACCAACAACTCCTTGAGAAACTAATCCATATCTGAAAAAAGATTATCATGCAAAGAATTCAGAAACATCTATTCTGTTATCGGTAATTAAAACTTAGCTAGAGTCAGCATTTTAGTCTACTCATATTCAAAAACCTGGTAGGTTAAATAGGTGTTTATATAGACACACAGAGATAGATAGATAGATAGATAGATAGATAGATAGATAGATAGACAGACAGATAGATAGATAGATAGATAGATAGATAGATAGATAGATAGACAGACAGATAGATAGATAGATAGATAGGTCTACTGGATCACTCAGGTGTTCCCATAATAGTCTATCTTCTCCAGTCTTGGAGAGATTTAATAAATTAGGCCCTACATACAGCTTAGCATTCCACATCTCTTTTCTCTCCATTTTCCCGCAATTCTTCCTAGCATCCGAGTGTCCAGACTTTGGCCCATACATTATGGGGTCACATATTTACATTTTTACTTGAGCATGAGTCTTTTGAGTGAACAGTATGTGAACAACATTACTTTACATTTTTCCCATTAGCTCTTGCAGTCCAAGAAAATCTCAATAACTTTCTCCAACACTATACACTGAAATCATTATTTTTTGCTTCTTGTCGAAAATTTACAACCATATGCTATGACTAGAAAGATCTTAGTCTTAACTACTCAAATCTTTGTTACTAAAATTTTTTTTCTACTCTTTAGAAACTTCTCCAGATATACCACAGCTTTTCTACCAACAACAAATATCCTTTTATTTTGTGGCTGCAGTCACTATCTACAAAGATCTTTGAGTCTAGGGGGAAAAATCAGTCACCTTTACCATTCTTCTCATCTTCTTGGATATAAATTGTGTTAAAAGAATATTAAAAAAAACAATATCTAATAATCATTCTCTACACATCTTAACAGTCAACCTGTAAACTCCTAGTTATGATCAAACCTACTAAACATTTGTCAACCTGCACATTCCGATTGTGCAGTGAGAGTGACAGACTAAACCAAAGACCAAAGGGAGAGACCAAACGTTTGCATTCTCCCTCACTTTTTCAGTAACAATGATCAACTAGCCAAACGGTTAGGTCAGCAGTAAAAAAATCCAACTTCTTGTAATGTTTCTAAATGTGTTCTCTGCAAAACTAAAAAAACATTATTAGTGTCAGTTCATCTGTACTTTATTTAAAGTGCTCCTGTTCCCCGACTTTGGACCTTAAACTTTTAACACATTCTTAAGTAGCACCAGAACTTTTAAACAGGTAAGCTATTGCTATCTGTTATGTGCTTTTAAGGTAGAATAGTAAGCTAACATTTCAGTAAAATTTGAAAACAAATTTTGCTTCAATTCTTACGGATACAAATGTCTTGGATGACCTGTTTTACAATGCGTCCATTGTTTGTTCAGGCCTTGTTCTGCACTCTGTCCCTGTCTGAGGGCAACTATTTTGGTAGAGAGATTACTTCAACATTTTAAAATGTTTCCTTCAACATGTTTTTAAAATTTATTATTTCACATACATTATCCTCAACATTTTGTTCAGTTTTTCCCAGGAAATCTTGACTTTCCCAACTTAGTCATTTCACACCTAATTTATTAAACCTGAAAAATATTTAGTTTTGGCATATTTGATTACCTTATATGTAAGAAAACCTGTGTTCCACATGTGGCATGTGAGATAAAATAAACGTACATGGCTAAATATGTGATACAATTTAGTTTTCCTATGAAACAAGAATAGACAGTGCCTACAGATTTCAAAAACTCACCTGGATATGACTGCTGGTTGGCAAGGCCTCTTTAAAATATTTTGTTTAGTAACTTTGACTACCTTGTATTAAAAAAAGGTGGTTACAGGTGACATATGAGACAAGATTAAAATATATGGAAGTATAATGTATGTAATAAAATGTAATTTTGCTATTGAAGACGTATGGACAGAACTCAAAAACACACCTGGATTTGACTGCTGGTGGGTAAAGCCTCTTTTAAACTTTCATTTCCAAGCCCTGAATCATCAGCATCGATAAGATTGTCCACAGGAACATTCTGATTTGTTTTCATGTATGTAAAGTCACTACCATTTCTATTGTAAAGGGCTCATGGAAGAACACAGGAGAATTATCATTTATATCTTGAATTTCTATAGTAATGGTAAAAACATTTAAAGGGTTTTCAAGCACAGCATCAAATGTTAGAAGACAGGTAGTTTCTGTCCCACACAAGGTCTCCCTGTCTATCCTCTCCTTAATATACAGATTTCCATTATCTAGATTTACATAAAAATATTTCTCTGATACATGTGACATGATTTGTAGCTTTCGAAATGAAAGCTGTTTATTATCTAATCCCAGATCCTTTGCAATATTTGCTATAACAGAGTCTTTTCTCATTTCTTCAGCAATAGAATAACGAATCTGTCCAGAGACTGAATAGCACAGCCCAAAAAATAAGAAGGAAAGTATTACTTGCCATCTAAATCCCTTGTTTTTCTGTAAAGGGTGCATCAATTCAGCATTCATTGTCAGCATCATAAAGAAATAGTCCTCAGAGGTTTTAGTATGTATAATCCAAAGAGAAAGGAAGTATGTGCATTTCAATCCACAAAATAATAAAAGATTCCTGTGCTATGTGCAAGAGAAATCCAGAAAATGGTTGTGTGTCTTCTTACAGCATGCAGTATATATGAGAGTGATGAAAATACCAGTGGATCTCCAGTTCTGTATTGCTCTCCTTATTGGTCAAACAGCGGCGCTCTGAGGTGTAAGTGAGGAACTGCAACACTGAAATGTTTCAGTACACAGTTCTATTTTATTTGTAAAAATCTATTTAAGTTTTTAAAATGTGATAAACTTAAGTCTGTTATTAAAATAATGAAACATAAATAACTAATAAATCAACTAAAAAAATGTAAAGTGCGAAGTAATTTAAAACTATATAAGTCTGAGGGCTGATACCTAAATTGTGTCTAACTTTTATAAAGTTTATCAGATTAGGTTCAAGTACAGCTGGGTACATTCTATACAGTTTGTATGGCTCATTTTACATTTTTAATAAAAAATACTTTTACTTTTGTTTTAAAAATAATATGTAAAGTATCATGCAAAAACACCTTTTCATAAGGAAAAAATACTTTTAGGTAATTACATTTTATTGCATACATTTCCAAGGCTGCATAGCATAAGGTGCAGCTAGGTGTAAGAAAGGTACCCCGGGGGCAAACCTAAACTCTAAACCCCTCCAATTGTCAAAAAAACCCACCTCAAACCCCTACCCTGGGGATAAGGGTGGCAATAGGCTCAACAGATGGGGATGATGGTGCTGATATACTGGTCCGATATGACAGTTGGATGGGGTCCCTGCTCTGTGTTTTGTGATGTGGACCTAATCTGTATCTACCACATCAGCAGCAACCAATCACAAAAGACAACATAGTGATTGGTTAGAGAGCCTGGGCTTTATTCCATACACTTAATTCTGCATATTCTGCTTCCATAAAAATAATGTTTGGTTTATTTTTCATGAATAGAAGATGACACAGCCAGTGTCAGTAAGGAAGACTGACATTCCAGTAAGAAAGAATAGATATCTAATCTTAAAGTACAATTTATCATATGGACCAGGACCACCAGAACTGTGCTGATGTGGCCTAGTAGGTAAATCACAATTATTTAGAAAATTGGCATTACCCAAAAACATTTGTGATTCTTTGGGTAAAGTGCCTTTTTTGTATGCAAGTTGATTATTTAAACAGAAAACAGTTACATACACTTAATAACTGATTTACTAAATATGATAAACACTATTTAAAATGACCCAATTAACAGTCATGAATATAAAACAACATATTTGTTTTGCCCCATTTCTGTGGGCACAGACGTGACGGTACGTGAATTGATGTGTGATAGACCTTGTATGGGTTTTCTTTTTCTAACTTCATTACCTATTTTTCCTGACTTTACATCATATTTTAAAGTCTTAAAAAAACAGTAAAGCTACAAAAAATGTAAATGTAAAAGAAAAACTAGAAGTGCAGATGTTGTCCAATGTAATAATACCAGTGGGATTCAAAAATACAAATTCCATCCATTACAATAATTTGTAATGAAGAATTTGTCCCATATACAGTAGAAAAACTTGTAAAACCAATGAAAATATAATTAAAAATTTGTAAACCCTAACAAATTACTTCTTTTATGCACTCCCTATGTTCAATATGCAACTAAAAGCATTTATTACATCTGTTCAATATGTGAAAAAAAACCTGTTGTTCCTGCCAGCATTCTAGTGAGTTTGAAACTTTTTGTGCTCTCCCACTGATGAATGAAATAATATTACCCCGGCCCAATATAGCAATGTGAACTAAACCGCAAAGTTGAATCAGTGTTGTTAACCTAACAGAGGAAGTGTACAGTATAAGAAGCCTAAAAAACCTTTTGCACAGCCACCATATCCAACAACTGGTAAACAGTGCCATATAAGCAAATCTTTAATTTGTTTAGAAACACTTAGGGCTCTATTTCTAAAACGGGGAATCAAACGTTCCCTCATGAGAACCTTCCAGGTTCATGTGATTTTTTGGCAGTAATTGATTTCTAAAAGACAATAGTAATTTTGTAGGGTAAAAGGATAGACAGGCTTTTGGAGGCAAATTAGAAGGTGAATGTAATTATTTTAATGTACTAGCTGATTACCCGGTGTTGCTTGGGTATTTATTTATTGCAATCTTATAATATAGTCCAAATAAAAAATGTAAAAATATAAGCAAAAGGCACACTGTGCTGAGCAATACATAGACACATACATACATACATAGATGCAAATATAGCTCTGACATGTTGCACAGCGCTGTACAAAGATCAGCGGTGCACTCACATGAGTCTCAGTCATATGTCTAGCATGTTTGGTTGAAATGTCTTCATGCGTTTGCTACTGATGGTGGAACATACACACATACATACATAACAATATAGCTGTGACATATAGCACAGAGCTGTACAAAGATGTCTGTCATATGTCATATGTCTAGCAAGTTTGGTGATGTGTTCCTAGTAATGCCTCCTTGCGTTTCATTCAAAAATAGCACTGACATATAGCACAGCGTTGTACAAAGATGATATGAGTCTCAGTCATATGTATGGCATGTTTGGTTGCAATGTCTCCATGCGTTTTCGAGTGATGGTGGAACATACACATATACATACATACATACATACAATTTTATATATTTAGATAGTATACTCCTCTATTTTTTTCAAAAATCAAGCAGGTTGTGACACAAAAGAAGATTCTTTTTTTGTGTCACAACTTGATTTTTGTAAAGTATAGAATACTAAGTTTGTAAAGTATACTATATATTATTAAAATAATAACATTCACCTTCTAATTTGCCCCCAAAAGCCTGTCTATCCATTTACCCTACAAAATTACTATATAATTTTAGCTTAGGCAATCTAGAATACCACTAAGGATACCAATTAGGAACCCCACTTGTTACTCACCCCTTCGCCTACACTATTCCAAAAGACAATGTTAAGAAAAAGTTAGATTGTGTTTAAAAAATAGCTGCAATTTAGGGGCCAACACCTGATGTCCTATGCTAGAGTAGAGGAGCTGCAATAACGTTAGGCATGTAATCCATGAAAAAAACTTAAAACGCACTGTTAGGTCACCATTGTGGTAAAGTACACAAGATCAAAAACAACCCATAGCCCAAGATTGAAAGAATTACTGACATTCTTGTTTTTACTATATTTAACCTTCTGATCACCATTATGAGGACAGACTTGGAGTGACATAAACCTTTCAGTCATGGATATTACATGTTGAAAATTCTGTATTTATGTTTTTTGAACTGTGGTGTACATTTTCTGGAAGAAGAATGTTTACCTAATGCAGTGGACTTCCTAAGGGTAAGGAGAGTGCTCACTCTAAATATATATATATATATATATATATATATATATATAATGAATATATTGAAGCTGAGTTCACTTTCAACACCCAATCATGTGCAGGGGAAAATAAAAATGTCATAATAAACATGATGGGATTATTAAAGCAAACACAATCATATATAAGTTACTATCATTCTACACTTAATAAACCAAGTCCATGATCATATGTATGTGTAAAACAAGTGTATACCTTAGAAGAGTACATTGTTTAATTTACACAAACATGTGACTACTGTCTAGTTCAGATAAATTCTTTTGTGGTTCAATTAAAGTTATGTCTTCTCATATGACTTTTTCACTACTTATATAACACCAACAAAACAATTAAAAAGACGAAAAAATTGTATGTCCCAAGTTATTACTCAAGTTATAAATTATACATCGTACATTTTTCATCTACCACATTGTCAAAATGCTAATGCTAAAAATCAGAATGTAATCTCCAAGCTTTACAAGCTGATTGTGTGTGTATAACATAACATTCCACTTAAATTAAACTTTGCCAGTCACTACTTTCTATTTAAATATTGCAAAGGTGCAAAATTTCCTAGAAAATATACAATGCCCTCAGCAGAAGTAATTGATGGCGAAAAATAAAGTTTGTATTTTGGTGTCACCACATATAGATACAGAAATAGACATTTCACTATGTACACTGTAATATCACAAAGAGAAAAGAACGGATCACAGGAAAGAACATGATAGTGTAGTAATTTAAGAAGGCAAATAAAGGCGAGATAAATTTAGGTTTCTACTTAAACCTGGATAATTGCGCTAGTATACATAAGTAAACAGTGACCAGAATAAGGCACAAGGAGATATTCTCTAACAATAAGTAGAGAAGAAGATGTCGGCGCCCGGCGCTCTCTCTGCACCGGGCAAAGACAGGTACTGGGAAGATGTGGGCCCTGGTGGAAGAAACCTCCCGATGAATAGACTGATCTGCAGGATTGAAGGTAAGTGTGATTTTTTTGTTTTGGGTTTACTTACGCTTTAGGGAAATAATATTTCAATACATTTCTGGAAATGTAATTTTCTGGAATGCACAAATGTAACATTTCACATCCACTAAACTTTTTAAAACCAGATTTCGATACAGCATATTACAATACACTGACACAGGCCTGATTTAATACATGGAATAGGAAGGAACTTCCCTGCAACTAATCAAACTTTAACCCCGTCCTTTTATTATAAAAATTAAACGTAAGCCAAACTTACAACAAGCAATCTTTATTAGGCTTCTTTTTTTTCAAACTATGATTTTCCAAAATCGGTTTGAATACTTTTAGGGTACACAGACAGCTCACATTTGAGAAACCCATACAAAGGTTCAAAAATCTCACAGCACACCCTACATATATGTAATTCTTTAGAACACACAAAACACAAAGATAGATGCTGTGCAGTTCTATCAAATAGATTAAATTCAAGCCTTAGTATGCATAACCCATTTAGGTAATTTATTGTATGTTAAGACCAAGCCAAGCTTAGAATAAACACTGTATATTAAAAAACAGTTAATATATCCATTTTTAATATATATAAAATAACACGGTTAGTGTTCTGCATTTTGATAAATTTCAACACAAATATCTCAAGATTTAAGATATATTCACCTGTATGGCGGTGTTTGAAGATGTATCCTTTCCATTTTCATTTCCAAGTCCTGAGTCATCAGCATCTATTAAATTTTCTACGGGAACTTCTTGTTTGGAGTTTACATAAGTAAAGTCATTCTCACATGAATCCAAAGCTACACAAACATTGTATGAGTAGGGAAGTGTTAAGTTTCCATCACTGTACATAGAGAGAATTCTAGGATCGACCGTTGGATACAAATTTGTACTTATAGGCCCAAGATATGGAGTCGGTTTGGGCTGCTTGCATTTTGATATAAAAATTAACATTACAGTGATAATAAATAAAAAAGAAATAATGGCAACGGCAATGACCAAATACAATTGTAGATTGGTTTGATGATTTTCATCAATTTGATTTGAGCTTTTTTTAGGAGCCGCCTGCTGGAAACTATCTGCAATTAAAAGATTTATAGTGACTGTAGGTGAGAGAGAGGGGTCTCCATTGTCCTTCACCATAACCACAACCTTATGCTTTAGTATTTCTTTTTCCTGAAAAGGACGAGATGTCCTGATTTCTCCGGAATGTTCAGAGATGGTGAAGTAAGATGGTTCTGACATTTGTATGAAATGATAAGAAAGCCAAGCATTGTGCCCAACGTCTGCGTCCACTGCAACCACCTTTGTAATTAAAGATCCCGGTTCTGATACAATAGGGACAATCTCAAACACAGCTGATCCACCATTTTCTGGATATAAAATTTTGGGTTCATTGTCATTACGATCCACTATTCGGATTACCAATGTTGAATTGCTGCTCAGTGATGGAGAGCCATTGTCTCTGGCATTAACTTGTACTATAAACTCCTTGTGCTGTTCATAGTCAAATGATCTCTGAGCATAGAGGACTCCATTTTCCATGTTGACAGAAAAATAGGAAGACACTGGCAATTCTTCACTATATACAGAATAAAAAATTTTGGCATTTTCTCCATAATCATAATCTGAAGCTTCTACTCTGTAGATTGAAGCTCCAGGTAAGTTGTTCTCTGGTACATAGACAACATGGGAAGATTTCATAAAAATTGGTGGGTTGTCATTAACATCTGAAATCTCCAGTCTGATTATTCTTCTACTGGAAAGAGGAGGAGATCCCCTGTCTCTAGCTATGACTGTGATGTTATAACTAGATACTGTCTCTCTGTCCAAATTACTTGTAGTCACAATTCTGTAATAGTTTTCAGATGACAATATCAAGCTGAAAGGTGTTTCTTCCAAAATGTTACAGTCAACTTCTCCATTTTCTCCTGAATCTTTATCATGAACTTCAATGAAGGCTATCATTGTTCCAGGTGCAGAATCCTCAGAAATAGGTGAGGACAATGAGGTGATGGATATCTCTGGAGTGTTGTCATTCTCATCTATCACTTCTACTAATACTTCACAATGTGAAACAAGTCCTCCTCCATCTTTAGCTTGAACAGACAGTTCGTAATTCATTGTCTCTTCATAATCCAACTTCTTGCTTATTTTGATTTCACCACTTTTGGATTGAATACTGAAAAGGCCAGAAGGATGGACATTCCCTGATGTTTTAGTGAAAGAATAAGTAATTAGCCCATTTGTACCAGCATCTTTGTCTGTTGCATTTACATTGAATATAGTAGTATTCACTGGAACGTTCTCATTCACACTAACTTTGTAAACTTCTTGGGAAAATATTGGGAAATTATCATTAACATCAGTAACAATGATTTGTATTACAGCTGTTCCAGATCTCACTGGATTGCCTCCATCCAGGGCTGTTAAAATGAGTTCATGAACATTTTGTGATTCTTGATCCAATGATTTCTCTAATACAAGCTCAGGAGATTTAAATCCATCACTTCTAATCTTCTGACTTAATGAAAAATGTGAATTATCACTGAGCTTATATGTCTGTACAGAATTAACACCAATGTCCGGATCTTCTGCATGACGTAAAGCAAATCTTGTTCCTGTTAAACTCATTTCATTTATCTCTATAGTGAATGTGTCAGGATAAAACACTGGAGGATTGTCATTAATATCCTGAATATCTATTTTGACTTTGAAAATATTGAAAGGATTTTCAACAAAATACCAGTGGATCTCCAGTTCTGTATTTTTCTGCTTATTGGTCAAACAGCGGCGCTCTGAGGTGTAACTGAGGAACTGCAATCCTAATGTTTTGTTCTAAACAACGATTTTAATGCTTAGCCTAACAAAATATATTTATGAACATTTTTTAGTCTAATAACATCTAATAGAATTGTAATTTTCAAATATTTACTGTTTGCACCATTTGTAACATTACATTTCTTTACAAATTAAATATATTTAGAAGCTTTTTTAAATTAATACATTTAACGTTAGTTTAAAAATTTCTGAACAAAGAAATTTATTAAAAAATGCATTTACAGTTTATGTAGGAAAGCCTCATTTGTATTATTCTCATAATAAACAAACTTTTTGGAGTCAAAATGTCAAGCATTTGGTTATGTATGTAGTGAAAACATTGAAAAATAGTTGATCCTCTGATATCATTAAAAACCATGCAAATAACACTTTCCTGTAGGTCTTTTACTGGTAAAATTACCTTAAACTTCCAATTAAAAGGAAAAGTAATTCTAGTTTACTAAATTTAGTAAAAATGTTAAAGAAAAATGACTGGAAGATTGACATGAATTAAACCTCACTTTAGTCAGATTCTTTTTTAATCATAACAAAGGTTTATATAACATAAAAAGAAACAGAAAAAGTTATGATAAGTCAGACACCTGGGTTGGAAATTCCAAAATGATTTCCCATTGTTTATTTTTTAATATCTTGGTATGCTGATAAAGCATGTTAAGTTTAAATAATATTTATAAAAACTTTATGTATGAGTTTAGCAGTATGGTTTAACTTAAAATTTACTAACTTATGAACATAGTAAAGTCTAAATAGGTTTTGTACAAAGCACACATTTCCTATTGCCAAATGTACCTAAATTACTATATTATTTCTCATTTACTAGCACATGAAATACTTTGACACATTTTAAGCAACTTGATCTATGCAATGTATTAAGATATTTACATTTTGATAAAAAAAAGAATAAAAACAAAATGAGAAAAAACGCACAAAGACACCCATTCCTATATTGTATAATAATTTCACTCAGAATTCACTGAATATTCAGTTGTAATAACACATCCACAGATAATAAACCTCCAGTGTTCGAGTGGGTGATTTTTTTATCATAATTTTAAGCTTGTCCCAAAGCGTAATACCAGCCATACCATTGTAGGAGAAACCAGAGATCCTACAGACTGTCTACTGGACTCACAACAACAGTCACAGAAACAAAAATGTAAAAAGTATGATTCTTGCCATCTCTACTTTTATTGCCTGCAAATTGCAATATCAAAACAGCTGTTCTAATACATATCATCTTCCATTTATAGAAGAATTCCAGTAACTACTTTACACCTACATCATCACCACAGTGCACAGATATTAGCATTTAAAAAATTAAAACACCCTCTTAGTGGAAGGAAACAATTGCTTGCTTGATTAGTTCAACATAAAAAAAACACATAAAAAACTTTAACTATGTTCTCCAGAAAAAAAGAAAAGAAAGGAGGACCACGGGGTGGAACCAAATAGTGTTAAGAGTTTGGGAAGGTAAAAAAAATACAATTCCAGTAGCAAAAGCTACAATCAGCTTTTAATCTTACAAATGAACTTTTTAAATCACACACATTTAAAGTAATGATCTACTGCAATTGAACAATACATATGGTGCCTGGGAGACAGATGAAAAATGCAAAAGGTGCTGAATTATCAACAACTCTAAAACAAGAACTAGTTGCATTTACATCAACCAATCAGACATAAACTTTTATTTTTCTGTGGTCACGTTTCAATATAGGTTTAGATATCATTTCTCTAGATTAACACAAAGTGATCACACTTACAAATTATATAGTTACTAACTCTGCTGAGCAACACTTACATATTTGTAAAGTAGCTCTCTTATTGGGGTTCAAACATATTAGACATGATTTAATAAAGCTCCCCAAAACTGGAAAAGATAGGCAATCATTAGAGAACCTGAGTGATCCAGCAAACCTGGAATGGATCTAGCCCAGGGCTAAATACATTTTCCAAATGATAGGAATTGATTTAAACGAATTAATTCCAGATGTGTTAGATACAGTTTTACCTTGATAGTCTATCTTTTCCCGTCTTGGAGAGCTTAAAAAAATCAGTTGCATTAAGTTTATATGACATGTATAAACTGCGTATTGATAGTTTGGGATAAACAATGACAACGTTTTGTAAAGCATGTGTAGTTTAATTAATTGAATATTTTAAATACCAAGAGAAATAATTGAATAGTTACCATATACTCACCTGTATGGCGGTGTTTGAAGATGTGTCCTTTTCATTTTCATTTCCAAGTCCTGAGTCGTCAGCATCAATTAGATTTTCTACGGGAACTTCTTGTTTGGAGTTTACGTAAGTAAAGTCATTCTCACCATTATCTACATTAACATAAAAATATTTCTCTGAGTCTCGAGATACAATTCTCAGGTTTCTAGATGAGAGCTGTTTAATATCTAATCCAAGATCCTTGGCAATATTTGCTATCACAGAGTCTTTTCTCATTTCTTCTACAATGGAATACTGAATCTGACCAGAGACTGAATGACACAGCCAGGAAAATAAGAAACAAAATATTACTTGCCATCTGATTCCTTTGTATGTATTTGGCTTCATATGATCTATTGCCAGCATCTTCAAACTTCCTTTAAACATTTTTTTATATTTGTAATCCAGTCAGAAAGGAGAGGAGTGTTGTTTAATCCACTTGTTAATGAAGAAAGAAAATATCCAGCACCACCTTTTGAAGAGATTCCAGTAATGGCTGTGCCTCTTCCTCCAGATCTGCAATGTTTGAATGATGAAAATACCAGTGGATCTCCAGTTCTGTATTTTTCTGCTTATTGGTCAAACAGCGGCGCTCTGAGGTGTAACTGAGGAACTGCAACCTTAATGTTTTGTTCAGTAAAACCTATTTACAGTTTGTTCTAATATTTTACTTTTAGCATAACAAAATGTTTGTTTTACTGGTAAAATTACCTTAAATTTCAGAATAAGGGTTTATTACCCTAAAAATTCTAGTTTAGCAATTTTAGTAAAAAAATAAACGGTTTATTAAAGTAAATTAAATCTTACTGTAGTCAGATTCTTTATTTTGATAATATCAAAAGTTTATATACCGTAAAAGAAAAAAATTATGAGAAGTTAGAAACCTGGATTGGAAATTCTGAACTAATTTCTTATTGTTTGTTCTAATCATATGTACAGCGCTATGTAATATGTTGACATTACATAAATCCTGTTTATTATTATTAATAATAATAATAATAATAATAATATTAATAATAATAGTAAAATAATAATTATATCTTGCTATGCTGACAAACCAAGTTATGTTTGAGGAATATGTATGAAAACTGTATTATGAGTTTAGGAGTAAAATGCTTAAATAAATAAATGGTTAAAAGTATATTAATACATTACCAGAACACAAACAAAAAAGTGGTGACAAAAAACACCAAAACACACAAAGTAGGAACTATAGTAAATAGTGTCAAGTCTAACCCAATGTTATACTTATATAGAAAACAAATATAGAAAATGAGTCACCCTTGCAAGGTACCATAGGGTCAGTAAGGATTTGATATTGATATTTGATACTGCAATCAATATGTTTGTAATATAACTTCTTTCTCTGTATCAAATCACTTAGTAACCCTATATTACCTTGTATGAGTGACTCCTTTTCGAAGTCAATGAACATAGTCTAGTCTAGATAAGATTTGTAAACAGCACCCATTCCCTACTGTCAACTTTACTTGAAATTACTTTAAAACTAGTTCCTAATTACTAACACCTGAAATACTTTGCCACATTTTAGGCAGTTTGATCTGTACAATTCAAGAAGAAAATCTAATTTCTGGCAAAAAAGTTCCATAATATGAATGCATTAAGATATTAAAAATATAAAAAAAATAATAATATAATTGTAATGAGAAAATGTAAGAAAAAACTCACAAAGACATTCCTGATTGTACATTTTCACTAAATTTTTTTTTTTTTTGTGGAATCATCATAGGAAGATTGTCCCAAATTCAAATAATAGCCATACCACTGCAGGGGAAAACAGAAACCTTTCAGTCTGTCTATTGGACTCACACAGCAACAGTCACAGAAGCGGAATGTAAAAGAGTTTGGGAGTTAAAAACACTTGCTAACTCTACTTTCACAGTCCCAAAATTGTAAAATCAAAACAGCTGTTCTAAATACATTTCATCTTCCTTTTATAGAAGAATTCCAGTCACCACTTTATACCTACATAATCACCACAGCGCACAAATGTTCACATTTAAGAAATTCTAGTTCCATCTAAGTAGAAGAAAACTTTTGCTTGCTTTATTAGATCAATAGACCTGATTTATTAAAGCTCTCCAAGGCTGGAGAGGATACACTTTCATCAGTAAAGCTGGGTGATCCAGCAAACCTGGAACTGATGACAGTGTATCCTGCCCAGTGTTTGAGAGGTTTATTAAATCAGGCCCAGTACATCATTAAACACACAAAAATTAAGTATGCTCTCCAATTAAGAATTACAATGCAATAACCCATTAGCGTTAAGAGTTTTGGGAAGGTAAAATAAAAAAATACAATACATTAGGTTACCAACCATTTACTTGGTGCGGAAGTAAGTAAAAGTATTACACAGCTTATTTCAACAACTTACTCTTCTAAAACAGTGTGTTTGCCTTTTTAAATATTTGAAAAAATAAAAAAAGCAATACAGCTTAAGTGGCATAGGTCATATTCATCAGAACCTCTGAAAAAAGCCCTATACTGCAACTAGTAATTTGTTTTAAATAGGAGAAAAGAAATTGATGCAGTTGGACAATACATAAGGTGCTGGGAGGTAGCTGAGTGTTGCGAAAAGTGCTAAATTATCAACACTTATAAAACAAGAAGCAGTTGCAATTACATCAAGCAACCAGACCTAAACTTTTTCTTAATTTTCTTTTCTTTTTCTTTAAACTTATATTTATCTATAGTCAAATTCCAGTATAGATTTTCCAGTTTGGATAACACTTAGGTAGGGTAACACAGACTGATCACACCTACGAATAATATACCTGGTAACTTTGCTGAACAAATCTTACATGTGCTTAAATCTCCACCAGAAGCTAGAACTGAGGATAAATGGTCTGATATCAAACTTAAACACAAAGTATTTGTACGAATAAATCACACAGGAAGTTTAACACATAAATAACACAAATCAAATGCAAATGTGTTACAGAGACAAAAGTTTAAATTGTCAAGGGCTGAATGCATTTGCCAACTGATATTTAATAAATCCATTCCAGCTCTTTTGGTTCACCAAGTTTTCCTATTGACGCCTATCTTATCCAGTCTTAGAGAGCTGTAATAAAATAATATTATTGGCACATTAAGTTCAATTATTTTTGTATATATTGTGTATTATTGAATAGTTTGGGGATAAATGATGCCAATGTTTTGTAAAGCATCTGTATTTAATTTAAATACCAATAGAAATAATTGAATAGTTACCATATACTCACCTGTATGGCAGTGTTTGAAGATGTGTCCCTTTCATTTTCATTTCCAAGTCCTGAGTCGTCAGCATCAATTAGATTTTCTACGGGAACTTCTTGTTTGGAGTTTACGTAAGTAAAGTCATTCTCATAGTGAATGTGTCAGGATAAAACACTGGAGGATTGTCATTAATATCCTGAATATCTATTTTGACTTTGAAAATATTGAAAGGATTTTCAACCACAGCATCAAATGCTAGGAAACAGGTAGCTGCTGCCCTACACAGAGTCTCTCTATCTATCCTGTCCTTTACATACAGGTTTCCATTATCTAGATGTACATAAAAATATTTTTCTGAGTCCCGGGATACAATGCGCAGTTTTCTAGATGAGAGCTGTTTAATATCTAATCCCAGATCTTTGGCAATATTTGCTATCACAGAGTCTTTTCTCATTTCTTCTACAATGGAATAATGAATCTGAGCAGAGACTGAATGATATAGCCAGGAAAATAAGAAACAAAATATTACTTGCCATCTGATTCCTTTGTATGTCTTTGTCTTCATGTAATCCATTGTCAGCAGCTTCAAACTTCTATGAAATTTTTTATTATTTGTAATCCAATGAAAAAGGAGATGAGTGTTGTTTAATCTTGGTTAATAAAAAAGAGAAAATATCCAGCACCTTTTGCAGAGAATCCAGTAATGGCTGTGCCTCTTCCTCCAGATCTGCAATGTGTGAATGATGAAAATACCAGTGGATCTCCAGTTCTGTATTTATCTGCTTATTGGTCAAACAGCGGCGCTCTGAGGTGTAACTGAGGAACTGCAATCCTAATGATTTGTTCAGTAAAATGTACTGTATATATGGTTTGTTATATTTTAATTTAAGCCTAAAAATATATTTCTGAACAATTCTCAGTTTTACTGTTGTGTTCAGTCTATAATTTAATAAAATGTACAAGTTGTAAAAATTAATTCTTTTAGAATATAAATAAAATAAAAGCATTCTTTAATGTATTGTATTTTACATTAGTTGGAAAATGTCAGACCAAAGTGCTTTTCTTAAATAAAAAATGCATTTACAGTAGCTTCAGAAAGTGTTCAGACACCCTTCATTTTTCAATGTTGCAGCCTGATGCTGCAATAGTTTTAATACTATTTTTTTTCTCATTTATCTCCACTAAGTACCTCATAATGACAAAGTGAAAACAGAATTTTAAAAACTTTGGAAACGTATTAAAATGAAAAAAACTAAAATATCAAATTTACATAAATTTTCAGACCTTTTGCATCAACACCAAAAAATTAGCTCAGATGCCTCCCATTTTTCTTGATTACTGATATGTTTCTGCACCTTGGTTGGAGTCCACTTGTGCTAAATTAAATTGATTGGACATGATATGGAAAGGCACACACCTCTATACATAAGGTCTCATAGCTGACAATGCATATCAGAGCAAAAACCAAGCCTCAAGAAACTGCCTGCAGAGCTCAGATTAATGGAGCGTACAAAAAAATTTCTGCTACACTGAGGTTTCCAGGAGCACATTGGTCTCTCTAATTCTCAAATAGAAGAACTTTAGCACGACCAGGACTCTTCCAAAATCTGGTTGCTCGGGCCAAGTGGGGAAGGAAGGGCCTTAGTGAGAGAAGTTACTAAGAACCCGATGGTCACTCTGATTGGGCTCCAGAGATCCAGTGTGGGGATAGGACAACAATAAGTACATCCCTCCAACAAACCGGTTAGACATAAGACTCTTCTCAGTACAAAACATATGAAAGCCTGTTTTGAATTTGCAAAAAAACACCTAAAGGACTCTCAGACTGTGAGGGACAAGCTTCTCTGGTCTGACAAAAAACAAGATTGAGCTGTTTGGCCTCAATTTTAAGCATTATGTCTGGAGGAAACCAGGCTCATCACCTGCCCAATACCATCCCAACAGTGATGAATAGTAATGGCACCATCAGAAGACGGGGGGAGTGGTATTTTTTAGCATCAGGGACTAGGAGACTGTTTAGGGTTGAGGGAAAGCTGAATAAAGTTCAGAGATATTCTCAATGAAATCCTGTTCCACAGTGATCTTAGGACTGGGCCGAAGGTTCACTTACCAACATGACAATGACTCAAAGCACACAGCGAAGACAACACTGGAGTCACTTAATGACAACTCTGGATTTCCTAACAGTGGCCCAAGCAGAGCCCTGACTTGGACATCTCTAGAGAGACATATGGCTGTTCGCCAACGGTCCCCATCCACTTTAAAAGGTTTGAGAAAAATTTCAAAGAAGAATGGAGGAAAATCCCCAATTCAGGTGTGCAAACTTGCTACATCATACCCAAAAAGACTAAGGTGGTAACTGCTGCCAAAGGATCTTTCACTAAGTATCATGTAAAGGGCAGGAAGGCCCTGCTTGTATTATTCTCATAATAAACAGGAGATTTTAAAAGTCAAACAATAATGCATTTCTTAATGTATGTAGTGAAAATATTTAAAAGTAGTTGATGCTCTGATGTTCATTTCCTACTGCCAACTGTACTTGAAATTCTTTGAAATGCTTTCATAAATTATAAGCAATTTGATCTGTACAATGCCAGAAAAACAATTAAAATTATATCATATAAATAAACTAAACTAATAAAAGGAATGGAGGAGCTCAGCTCTGAGAAGAGATTAGCTGAACTGAATCTATTCTCCCTTGAGAAGAGACGTTGAAGGGGGAATATGATCACCTTGTATAAATATATAAAGGGTCCATATAGAGAACTCTCTTCCCAATTATTTACTGTAAGATCATTACAAAGGACAAGATGGCACTCTTTGCGTCTGGAGGAAAAGAAGTTTAAGCTCCGGATAAGGAAGGGATTCTTCTCTGTAAGGTCTGTGAAAATGTGGAATAGACTCCCTCAGGAAGAAGTTTCAGCAACTACTATAGAATGCTTTAGGAAAAAGCTGGATGATTTCTAGAAGCACAGAATATAACTGGGTATTAAGGATATAAAGTAAAGATAACAGTGATCGTTGATCCAGGGAACATCCGATTACCTCAGGTAATCAGGAAGGAATTTTTTTCACCTGTTGGAGCACAGTGTATCAGGTGATATTTTGCCTTCTTCTTGATAAACTATGTATATAGGGTTTTTTTTTTATCTGAGATATGTTTATTTCCCTAGTGGTTGAAATTAATTGACTTATGTCTTTTATCAACCTGACTATGTAACTCTAAAAAGATATTCCTTTTACAATAGAATAAAATAAATATAATGAGAACTTATAAAAAATATATATTTTTTTTTATATTGTACAATAATTTCACACAGAAATGCTATTTATTGTGAGACTTAAGGTGTTTTTAAATATACTTACACTATGTACCTCCAGTGTTCCACAGGCTTGTTCTAAAGCCTAAAATAAGCCATACCATTGCAAAGGAAGCATAGAACTTACAGTCTACTTGACAACTATTGCTTACTTTATTAGTTCAACATATCAATAAACACACACTCAAAAAAAAAACCTTAAGTATGCATTGCAATAGAGAAAAAAGGAAAGACGGGAGGACCACTTCGTAAAACCAATAGGATTGAGAGTTTGGGGATGGTAAAATAAAAATAAACACAATGCATGGAACAAAGGCTATAATCAGCTTCTTTCTTCCAACTGAACTTTTTGAATAACATACTTTTTGACTAGTGGATTACCAACCTTTACCTTGAGGTGGAAGTAATAACTAGTTTTAATTAACAACCTACTCTTATAAACACAGTGTTTATTTCCCTCTTTACTATTTGAAACAAAATAAATAAATAAACAATACAGTCTCAGCTTGAATAGCATAGGTCACATTTGACAGAATCAACAGAATGCACCTATACTGCAGTACTAGTAGTTTTTCAAATAAAAAATAAGATATTAATGCAACTGGACAATATGAGGGGTGCTGAGAAGTTCCTGGCTTTGCCCCCTTTCAGATGAAATAGAAAAATGAGTGTGGGGGGCATATGACAGCCTAATATCTTAGTATGTAACTGTGCAAATATCAGGTCTTTGCAATTCTTAAAACTGTTTTTTCTTTTAGTGGGAAGTTGTGATGGCAGAGGCACAAGCAAGTTTCACGTCGTTGGAGTTACAGGCCGACATGAAGTTTTTGTCTCTTCAGGGAAAGTCAGCAAAGGACATTCACACTGAGATGTCACAAACACTGGGGGAGAAGTGTCCTTCCTACAGCACTGTCAGAACCTGGATATCTGGTTTTAACACTGGGCATTTCACCGTTAAAGATGAGCCCCGCAGTGGGAACCCCCCAACCTCAACTAACCCGGTAACCTGCAATGCTGTCCATAAGCTGATTATTGCGGACTGGCGAATATCCGCAAAAAAGATAGCCCAGATACTTGACATCTCACAGGAGCATGTTGGGTTTGTTATCACCACTATCCTAGACATGCACAAGCTTTCAGCAAAGTGGGTGCCGAAATGTTTGAACTGTGATCAGAAGAAGGAACGAGTTGAAGCATTCAAAGTTGTTTTAGCCCATTTTTAAGCTGTACAGGACTTTTTGTCCTAATTAGTGACTGAGAATGAAACCTGGCTCCACATCAATGATCCTGAAACCAAGGAGCAGTCAAAGAAATAGCGCCACAGTGGGTCCCTGTGGCCGAAGAAGTTCCAAACCCAGAAATCAGCCAAAAAAGTCATGGCATTCGTTTTCTGGGACAAAGACGGTATTCTGTTGGTGGACTACCTACCTCAGGGCTCTAGTATCCCCGTACAGTAATATGCTAACCTCATGGTCTAGCTGAAGGAGGCAATTAAGACGAAATGCCATGGAAAGTTGAGTAAAGGAATTCTTCTTTTGCAGGCAATGCACTTGCGCACACGTCCAATGTTGTGGCTGCCAAATTGAACACATGGGTTTCCAATTGGTTCACCATCCCCCCTACTCACCTGACCTGGCACCTTCGGACTATTCTCTGTTCCGAGATTTGAAGAAACACCTGAAGGGGCAACGTTTTAAGGACGTTTCTGACGTCAAAGATGCTGCTCAGAGCTGGTTTGCGACCCAAATAAAGAACTTTTATTTGAACGGTCTAGAAAAGCTGCAATTTCAAAGTCTCAGGGGGGAATATGTTCAATAAATGTGTCGTTTCATAACTCTGACTGTCTTCTTTCTGGGCAAAGCCAGGAACTTCGCAGCACCTCCATACATAAAATGCTGCGGGAGAGCTAAATATTGCAAAAAGTGCCGAATTTTCTTAGAGAAGAATCAGTTGCACATACTTTAAGCAATCAGACAAAAATGTTTATTCTTCTGAGGTCACATTTGACTACAGGTTTTGAGATCCCTTTTCTGGGGTAACACAGACTGATCACACTTACAAATGATATAACTGCTATCTTTGCTAAGCATTTATGATATATATGTAAAATTTCAGTGGAAGCTAGAACTGGGGATGTATGGTGTAATATGAAACTGAAACTGAATACGAAGTATCTGTAGGAATAAATCATGTAGTATAATGCATGTTAAACACAAGACAAATTCAAATGTGTTGCAGTGAGCAATGTTTTGGAGGCATAAGAGGCTCTCCCATTGGGATTCATACACATTGGGCCTGATTTATTAAAGCTAGGTGATCAAACAAACCTAGAATGGATCTAGACAACAAATTAATACATTTGCTAACTAATAGCAAAGGAATCCATCCCAGGTTTGTTGGATTACCAAGGTTCTCCTATGATAGTCTATCTTTTCCAGTCATGGAGAGCTCTAATAATTTACGCTCATTAAATGACATGTTTATACTGTGTATTATTCGTTTGGGGATAAACAATGACAATGTTTTGTAAAGCATCTGCATTTTCATTTATATATCATTAGAAATAATTGAATAGTTACCATATACTTACCTGTATTGCAGTGTTTGAAGATGTGTCCCTTTCATTTTCATTTCCAAGTCCTGAATCATCAGCATCAATTAGATTTTCTACGGGAACTTCTTGTTTGGAGTTTACATAAGTAAAGTCATTCTCACATGAATCCAAAGCTACACAAACATTGTATGAGTACGGAAGTGTTAAGTTTCCATCGCTGTACATAGAGAGAATTCTGGGATCTTTTCAACCACAACATCAAATGTTAGGAAGCAGGTAGCTGCTGCTCTACACAGAGTCTCTCTATCTATCCTGTCCTTTACATACAGATTTCCATTGTCTAGATTTACATAAAAATATTTCTCAGAGTCTCGAGATACAATGTGCATTTTTCTAGATGAAAGCTGTTTAATGTCTAATCCAAGATCATTAGCAATATTTGCTATCACAGAGTCTTTTCTCATTTCTTCCACAATGGAATAATGAATCTGAGCAGAGACTGAATGACACAGCCAGGAAAATAGAAAACAAAATATTACTTGCCATCTGATTCCTTTGAAAGTCTTTGTCTTTATATGATCTATTGTCAGCATCTTCAAAATTCCAAGAAACATTTTTTTAAAATTTGTAATCCAGTCAGTGTTGTTTAATCCACTTGTTAATGAAGAAAGAAAATATCCAGCTCCTTTTGCAGAGAACCCAGTAATGGCTGTGCCTCTTCCTCCAGATCTGCAATGTGTGAATGATGAAAATACCAGTGGATCTCCAGTTCTGTATTTTTCTGCTTATTGGTCAAACAGCGGCGCTCTGAGGTGTAACTGAGGAACTGCAATCCTAATGTTTAGTTCTATAAAACAATTTTAATGTTTAGCCTAACAAAATATATTTCTGAACATTTTTCAGTCTAATAACATCTAATAGAATTGTAGAGTTTTCAAATATTTACTGTTTGCACCATTTGTAACATTAAATCTCTATATAAACTAAAAATAATTAGAAAGCATTTTTAAATAAATATTTTTCACATTAGTTTGAAAATTTCTGACCAACGTGCTTTTAATTAAAAAATGCACTTACAGTTTATGTAGGAAAGCCTCATTTGTATTATTCTCATAATAAACAAGTTCTCTGGAGCCAAAATGTCAAGGTTTTCTTTATGTATGTAGTGAAAACATTGGAAAATAGTTGATCCTCTGATATCATTAAAACCATGCAAATAAACCTTTCTTAAAGGTCTTTTAGTGGTAAAATTACCTGAAATTTCTAATTAAAAGGAAAATAAATTCTAGTTATCTAAGCGTAGTAGAAATGTGAAAAAAATAAAAAATGACTGGAAGATTGATGTGAACTAAACCTCACTTTAGTCAAAGGTTTAGTTAAAGGTTTAGATAACATAAAAAGAAACAGAAGCGATTATGATAAGTCAGACACCGGGGTTGGAAATTCCAAACTGATTTCCCATTTTTTTTTTTTTTTTTGTATTATGTTGGTAAGCTGAAAAAACATGTTAAGTTTGAGGAATATTTATGAAACCTGTATGTATGTATGAGTTTAGCAGTATATGGTTTAAATTAAAATATCTGGTAAAATATACTAACTTATGAACATGGTCAAGCTCAATTAGGTTGTGCAGAAAGCACACATTTCCAATTGCCAAATGTACTTAAATTACTATAATAATTAGTTGTTATTTACTAGCACATAGAATACTTTGCCAAATTTAAAGCAACTTGATCTATGCAATGCCAGAAAAACACTTAACATTTCAATATTATAAATGTATTAAGTTATTTAAATTTTGATTAAATAGGAGATAAAACATAATGAGAAACTGTAAGACAAAAATTACAAAAACACTGTTCCTATATTGTAGAATATTTCACTCAGAAATGCTAACTATTGTGAAAATTCAGTTTGTAAAAACACACCCACAGAATATAAACCTCCAGTATTCCAGTGGGTGATTTTTTTTTATCATATTAGGCTTGTCCCAAAGCCTAATAGTAGCCATACCATTGTAGGGAAACCAGAGAACATACAGTCTGTCTGACTACTGGACTTACAACAAACAGTCACAGAAAAAAAATGTAAAAGTTTGGGAAAGTTATAATTCATGCCAACTCTACTTTTATAGCCCCAAAATTGCAATATCAAAACAGCTGTTCTAATACATATCATCTTTCATTTATAGAAGAATTCCTTCCAGTCACCACTTTACACCTACATAATCACCACAGTGCACAGATATTGGCATTTAAGGAATTATAATACGATCTCAGTGGAAGGAAACCATTGCTTGCTTGATTAGTTTAACCACCTAGCCGGTATGCCCGACCTTCGTACGGGCAAAAAAAAAAAAAAAGGATGGTTAACCCCGTAATTTTGTCACATCCTTACCTCCATGGTCCCGCTGTGCACATCCAGCGGGACCATGGAGGTAAGGATTCCAGCGTCGTTTTCCCATTCCAGCGTCGTCCTCCGTCCATCGTCGTCCGTCGATCTCCAGCTATATATATACTGAATGTATTATTTTCTCTCTTTTCCTAATAATAATTAGGTGATTTCTGGAGTCAGAGAAAGTTTATGCAGGCAGAGAGACAACTGTTGAACATGGGTGGATATTTAAAGTCGGCATATCTTTACTTTATACACTAATCGTTGGTAAGTAAACATTTACTTGCTGAACAGATTCAGTTTTGATCAGGGGGAATTAAACTGATTTTTTATGTTCTATGATTACATTGTGACTTATTGTTTTTCTTTGTACCTGAATTCAGTAAGGTAAGTACATGCTGTCAGTGTTACTGGAAGAAAAAAGCCAAAAAATTAGTTAAGTCACCCTTCATTCGCTAGTCATAGAAATATAGAAGTAGCTCTGTAATGGCTTTTGACCTCTAGCATACAGAAATGGATGTTGCTGGAAAAGCAGAGTAGTATTTTATGTGTGGGCTATGATTTGCAGCAGGTATGTCCTTCTTTATCATGTCTGACCCAACAGGCAAAAAACTGGGTCTCAGGGACAGACTAGAGGAAAGTTTTTGTTCACTTATTCTTCACTACTTAGTTTTTTATAAGCTGGGTGTTTTATATCTGCCCATTGTTTCCATTAACAATATTGAAGAAACAGCTTGCTTTAATGCTCATTCCAAGGATCACTGAGCTCTTCAATACCTTCAGTAGCCAATAGGGTGATACTATTGCTAAGGTACTAAAATAGTAAAGTTTCATCCTTACTATTCACCTTAATCTACTAATTTATGATGGTAAAGAAAATATTATTCTATTCTTTAGTTCCCATACAATATTAGAAGAAAAAATAATCCTGGATTTCAATATCAGACGTGCAGGGAGAATAATCACTTATCTATACTAGGTTATTGTGAAAAATCCTTAGAGATTTAAATTCTTGCTTAGTAAATATACCAATTTATCTTACTATCAACTTCACAACCTAACATTGTGGGTTAAAAATTACACATAATCTCTGATAATGAAAGAATTGGTGGAATCGTGTACTGGGGCTTTGAGATGGCTTATTTTTTTTGGTATAACCTTGGAATTATTAATAAAGACATATAAGTTAACATTTGCATTTTGGGGGTTCTGCATACTTGTGGTGTACCATCCATAAAGATATACTTGGGCTGGCATTGTTTAAAGGACAGAGGAACGAACTGATGGAAAAGCAGAGGCATCGATAAACAGTGGGTTAGGATGAAAAAAAAACAAAAAAAAAAACTAGAAATTAATTAATTTGCCTAACCTAGATTAAAAAAATAAATCCAATCACAGCCACTGTTGAAGATACCTATTTTACCTGAAAAAACAACCTGTAAAACAACTTCAAAGAAAAAAACATATATTGCAAATTTAAAATGTATTAGTACTTTGTTTATTATTTGTTTAACTGGTGGATCAGTATAAAAAATAAAACTAGTTTGTCGATATTTGTATATGATCCTAAATTCATTTAAGAATGGGAAAACTCTATAGGGCTTACAATAAACATTCTATTTAAAGATTTTTAAAAATATATTTTTAATACAAAACAGCTCACATTACATTTACATTCTAAAATGTAATACCATACATAGTTACCTAATTAAAAAATAAAGATAAACAAAGCCGAGAAATTTCTGAAAAGTCAAATTTTATAAAGCAGTTTTTTAAAGTTTGGGCATCCTAAAACTGGGGTTTATTACAAGACCTACAATTAGAGATGAATAGATACTTTTATAAACTTTTTATCTCAATGTGGTATGGGGTGGGTATAAGTGGAACACACCTGTTAAAACAGGAGAAATAATACCTTGATGAAAAATACAATTCAGAGAACGTCACAGAACAGGCATTTTCTGGCTAACATAACTAGCAGGCAAATGTTTAAAGTTTAAAAAAGTTTAAAATAGATTTTAGGACATATATTTAACATTCCAACATACCTTGGAGACTCCAGTTAAACTTTCTTTTCTAAGCCCTGAATCATCTGTGTCAATCAGGTTATCCACAATAACATTTTTATTTGGCTTGTCCAATGCCACAAACACATTGTATGAGAAGGGCAAGGGTAAAGTTCCGTCACTATACATGGAAAGTATCCTGGGATCAGCTGGAGGATACAGGCTTGTGGATAGGGTTCTAAAGTTTGGTAATGGTTTTGGCTCTTTGCATTTTGATATAATGACCAAGATAACAGTTATAATAAACAACACAAAAACCAATGCTAAGGAAATAACTAGGTAAAATTGCAACTGTGATGGAGGATCTTCATTGGTAATTTGATTACTGAGTTTTGAAACAAACTGCTAGAAGATCCAACAATGAGGCTTATGGTAACTGTGGCTGAAATATATGGAACATCATTATCTCTCACCATAACCACAACTTTATGGTTAACAATACCCTTCTCTTAAAAGACATATGATGTCCTGATTTCTCCTGAATGTTCCAAAAAAACTGATGGTTCTGACATATGCATAAAATGATAGGAAAGCCAAAAATTATGCCGAGTCTTCATCCACTTCAACCACCTTTATTAAAGAACCAGGTTTAGCTGTGAAGGAAACCATCTCAGATGCATCCTGCCCACCACTTCCTGGTGAGGGGAATAAGATTCTTGGAACATTATCATTCTGATCCAAGATATGGATATGTACAGTTGTGTTGGCACTCTGTAGCAGTAACTTGTACTAAAAACTCCCTGGGCTGTTCAAAATCAAAAGATTTCTGAGCATAAAGAGTTCGGGTCTTCATATTGATGGAAAAAAAAGAGGACACTGGGAATTCTTCTGCATTTATCTTGTATAATAAATACATAATTTTGTCATTTTTTTCCAGTATCAGGGTCAGTAGCTTGGATACTGTATATTGAGGCACCTCGTGCATAGAAAAATAGAACATAAAGATTTTGTAAAACTGGTGAATTGTCATTAACATCCACAATATCCAGTCTGACTGTCATCTGCTAAAACGTGCAAGAGATCCTCTGTCAGTAGCTACAATTGTGATGTTATAACTGGACACTTTCTCTCTGTCTGTTTCACCTGTTTTAACAATTCTATAGTAACTCAGATGATAATACTAAATTGAATGAAGGCTGTTCTGTTAGCTTACAATCAATGTACCCATTATTTCAGAATCTTGATCATCAACTTCAATTAGTGCAATTACTGTTCCAGGTATGGCATCTTCTGGGATAGGAGAAAATAATGATGTATTAGATATCTCAGGAGCATTGTCATTTTCATCCAAGACTTCTACCAAAATTACCAAACCTTCATCCCTTGCTTGAACTGGAAGCTCATAAGGTCTTGTTATTTCAATATCCAACTTCTTATTTATTTTGCCTTCCCCCGTTGTTGGATCAATAGTGAAGGTCCCTGAGTGATGTAAACTTCCCATAAATTTGCTGAAAGAGTAGCTGATTTGTGCATTTATACCTTCATCCTTGTCAGTAGCTTTCACAGTAATTATTGTGGTATTAATTGGCACATTTTCATTTACACTAAGTTTATTTATTTCCTGTGTAAATACTGGAACATTATCATTAGCATCTGTACCAATGATCCTTATCAATATTGTGCCAGATCTCAAAGGTTTTCCTCCATCAGTAGCTTTTAATGAAAATTCATGCACATTTTGAGATTCTTGATCTAAAGGTTTTTCTAGCACAAGATCAAGATATTTACTTCCATCTGACGTTAGTACAACATTTTTATTGTCACTGAGATTAAACTTTTGCGCTGAATTAATACCAGAATCTGGATCTTCTGCATTCTGTAAAGCAAATCTTGTCCCTTGTGGTGTTGATTCAATTGCTTCAAATGTGAATGTATCAAAAAAAAACACAGGAGGAAAGCTAAATGACGCAGCCAGGAAAATAAAAAGGAAAATATTACTAAATCCTTTGTATGTCCTAATATGGCTTTTCATTACAGGCATTTTCAATTTCTCTAATGCTTGTAGAAGGTATAATCCAAGTAATTGGGAAGGATGGAATGAGTTTTCAATGCAAGAAATTAGGAGCAATGAATACGGTATAGAAGAAATCCAGAAATTGGCTTTATGGCATATCTGCAGTGTTTGTATGTGATGGGAGAGTCACAGTGGATCTTCTGAATTCTGCTTCTTATTGGTCAAACAGCAGAGCTCTGAGGTAAAACTAAGGAACTCCAAAGCTAAAGAATTTTAAATAAATCCAAAGCATATACTATTTAAACTGTCACGATTTTACTAAATAAAACCAAAGTAAATTTGAATGATATGTAAGCTCATAATTCTCTATTTTACTGAACTCATTACAAAAAAACCCAAATAGGATGAAGAGCACTTTCTAAAAGCATTCTAAATAAACTCAGCTCATCAAAGGATGAGATTTTGATGGAGACTGCCAGCAAACTAGTAGTCCCCCATTTAATAAATGCTGTTAACCTATTCTGAAGTAATACAGTTCCCTGTCAATCATAAAACACCAGTGCTACTTATGCTGTTACTAACCAATACATTATTAAAATAAAAACACGTTACACAAAACTACCTATGAATAGCATATGGAAATTGGAAAATACAAATTGGATACTCCAATTTATCAATATATGAGTTGCCAAAACCTGCCAGATTTGATAGCCAGTCATGCAAAAATTTAAAATTGAATGCATTAAAATTCAGTGATGGGAGATGGACCATTTTAAAGTATAATTTCTGACACAGAGAACACTATCCTTCTTAAGGCCCCCGTTAAAATAATTGTAAGAAAGGCAAGAGTATTCACTGCTTTGTCTGGCTGCTAGTTTCCTGACATGTGGAGTAAGATTTGGTGATGTTACTACTGGGCTGTTCTCAATCAAAAAAAAATTCTGTATTAAACATCAAAGCTAAATAGCCTTGATGCACTATATTTGTAATGAAATAGAAACTTTAACAAAATACAAGTGAAAAGAATGAAACACAGTGATCCCCTTTATTAAGGCAGCAAAAGAAGGTGCAAAGCTTTAGATGCATGTAAGCATAAGTAGCCACAAACTGGTCCAAAACACAAATAAGTTCATTAAAATAATGTAGTGCAACATACAGGGCCAATGTAATGTAAAGTAGATCCGTGAACTTACAAAGTGTAGCCTTGGAATAAGGTTGGTGACAGGTAAGAATTGATGTCCAGAACCTCTGAATCACCACCTGAGCTGACCCTGGTTATTTCAAAGCCATTATTTTTTTTTAGAGACTCTTTAATCACTGGCAAGGTACCAATGGATTGGCATAAGGCCAACGTGTTTCCTATCTTAACTACAGACCCGTTGGTTTAATGTCCATAGTTGGAAAGGTCCTAGTGAGTTTGATAAAGAGCCACATAGAGGAGTTTCTGCTAGAAATATTATTATAAGTGATAATCAGCATGGCTTCAAGATGACCGAAGTTGTCAAACAAATTTACTATCTTTTTATGACGAAGTAAGTAAACAGGTAGATAGTGGAATAGCAGTTGATAGTACATAGTGTACTTGGACTTTGCTAAAGCATTTGATACCCCACAGATGGTTAATATGCAAGTTAGGGTCAATAGGTTTAGAAAAGTCAATCTGTAATGGATAGAGAACTGGCTTAAAGATCGCATCCAGAGAGTTGTAATTAATGATTCATACTCTGAATGGTCTAAGGTTATTAAAGGTGTACCCCAGGGTTAACTGTTGGGACCTTTACAGTTTAATATCTTTATAAATGATATAGAGTTTGGCAATAAAAGTACAATTTCTGTCTTTGCAGATGACACCAAACTATGTAAGGGAATTAAGTCCATACAGGATGTCTATAATCTACATGTAGACCTGGATGTACTGTTTGATTGGGCAGCCAAGTGGCAAATGACATTTAATATGGATAAATGTAAAATTTTGCACTTGGGGGCTAACAACATGCATGCTTCATACTGTTCAGAGGGAATACATGTGGGGGAGTCAGAAATGGAAAAGGATCTGGGGGTTCTTGTAGATCATAGACTTAATAACAGCATGCAATGCCAAGCTGCAATATCTAAAGCTAGTAAAGTATTTTCTTGTATTAAAAGAGGAATAGACTGCAGAGATGGAGAAATAATCCTGCCCCTGTAAAAAGCATTGGTCAGACCACATCTGGAAAATGCAGTCCAGTTTTGAGCACCAGTTCACAAAAAAGAAAATTATTGAATTGGAGAGAGTGCAGAAAAGGACAACTAAACTAAAAAAAGGAATGGAGGAGCTCAGCTATGAAGGGAGATTAGCTGAACTGAATCTCTTTTCCCTTGATAAGAGACGTTTAAGGGGGGATATGATTACCTTGTATTAATATATAAATGGTCTATATAGAGAACTCTCTTCCCCATTATTCATTTTGAGATCATTACAAAGAACAAGAGGGCACTCTTTGTGTCTGGAGGAAAAGAATTTTAAGCCCTGGTAAGGAAGGGATTTCTCACTGTAAGGTCTGTGAAAAATCGGCTCCCTCAGGAAATAGTTTCAGCAACTACTATAGATTATTTTAGGAAAAAGCTGGATGCTTTTCTAGAAGCACAGAATATAACTGGGTATTAAGGCTTTAAAGTAAAAATAACAGCGACTGTTCATCCAGGGAACATCTGATTGCCTCATGAAATCAGGAAGGAATTTTTTTCCCCTGTTGAAGCAAATTGTACCAGGGTTTTTTTTGCCTTCCTCTGGACCAACTATGTCTGATAGGGTTTTATATATGGGATATGTTTATTTTCCTACTTGTTGAACTTAATGGACTTATGTCTTTTTCAACTTAACCTACTATGTAACCACCTACTTTCCAAATACACAATACACTTTCTACTTTTGAAACTGAGGAAATGAAACGTAAATTTTGTGACTGCCGGCGTTTATTTTCTAGACTATGACTGATGACTGTTCTTGCTTAGAGGCTCTGAAATAAGGAAACAAAAGCCCTGCTTCTACCAAAATAGTCACCTCCACACGGACAATGCAGAATAAAGCATGGTAAATCATTAATGAGGAAAGATTTGTTTCAGGGAATTCACAGGAAATACAAGAAGACTGGTCTATTGCCAACTACCTATTTTTGGCACAGATTCTAGAGTTCAGTTGCACTTCTGTGCCAGGATCCTCTACACTTAAGACCAAAACCTTTCTACACTAAAAGTATAATTATATATATATATATATATATATATATTCATTCAAAAAAACTGTAAAATAACTGGTGATAAAGTGAAAAGTTCATTTGATTATATACCAAAAACCATGTGCGGGTATATAGTGTTTATACCCATTTAGCACTACCAGTACCACCCCATTACAAATAAAACTCATTACCAGACCATGATTAGATTATGCTTATGTCACCTCTTGCCCGTGAGATACTTAAAAGACTTAAATAAAGACATGACCATCATAAGAAACCTTTTATAACTTTTAAAATTGTGAAGCAATGGTAGTCAACATACAATTTACTGGAAAACCATTCCCAGCCCTATCACACATAGCTAAAACAGTTCTGACCACATATGGGTAGTTAGAATAAGAATTAAATAAATGACCTGGCTCATCATTGATAATGTGTTACACATGAACATTTAATAGGAAATAAAGTATCATTAGTAACTACTGGATACATTTATAAATAATTGGTAATTGTGTGCAAATCTGCCATTCATAATAGCCCTTTATTCAGGGTAATGGATTGTTCAAGTATTGGTCTCTTTGGGAATGGAGCATTTTTCCCATCCCTTAAAACACTGAACTAACCATCATGATCTATATTTTATTTACTAGCATACACACACATGCACACATACAACACAAATCTTTGTGTATCTCTAAACTATATTTTATTACAATTTTTATAACAATGCCTTTTCAAATACATCCTTTGAAGTATTTTCAGAGGATGATTTTTGCAGTAGCATAAACTGGCAATGCAAATGGATGACTGGCAGAAGAAGAACCTAAAAGTTTATTGTACTTATGTACCAAACTTGCCTCATTTTGACATACACCAGTAACTAACATGCTGCATAACTTTGCATAATAAAGATGAAATGCACCCATATATAAATACGTTATTAAATATGAACCTACCTGAATGACTCCAGTGGATGGAAGTGTTTCTTTTAAACTTTCATTTCCAAGACCTGAATCATCAGTGTCAATAAGATTATCCACAGGGACAGTTTGATTGCACCACTTCCTGGTGATGGGAATAAGATTCTCGGAGCATTATCATTCTGATCCACTATACGGATATGTACAGTTGTGTTTGTTCTCAAAGATGGGGATCCGTTGTCTGTAGCAATTATTGGTACAAAAAATTCCTTGTGTTGCTCAAAATCAAATGATTTCTGAGCATAAAGAACTCCAGTCTCCATATTGATGGAAAGATAAGAGGACAAGGGGAAATCTTCTGTATTTACCTTGGATATTGAATAAATTATTTTAGCATTGTCTCCAGAGTCAGGATCAGAAGCTTGGATATTGCATACTGAGACACCTGGTAAATTGTTCTCTGGTATGTATACAACATAGGAAGATTTCATAAAAGCTGGTGTGTTGTCATTAACATCTGATATATCCAGTCTGATGGTCCTTTTGCTGGAAAGTGGAGGGGATCCTCTGTCAGTAGCCACAATTGTGATGTTATAACTGGACACTGTTTCTCTATCTATTTCACCTGTTGTAACAATTCTATAATAGCTGTCAGATGACATTACTAAACTAAATAAAGGCTGTTCTATAAGTCTGCAGTCAATGTTTGCATTTTCTTTAGAATCTTGATCATCAACTTCAATTAAAGCTATAACTGTCCCCGGTATAGAATCCTCTGGGATAGGGGAAAAGAGTGAGGTGATGGATATCTCAGGAGCATTATCATTCTCATCTATGACTTCTATCAAAACTTTACAATGGGCAGCAAGAGCACCTCCATCTTTTGCTTGTACCGACAGTTCATAATTATTTGTTAATTCAAAATCTAACTTCTGATTTAGTTTGATTTCACCAGTTTTTGAATTAATGTGGAAAGTTTCTGTATGGTCTATACTTCCTGAGGTTTCAATGAAAGAATAGCTGATTTGTGCATTTATACCTTCATCTTTGTCAGTAGCATTCACAGTAACTATTGTAGTATTCACTGGGATGTTCTCATTTACACTGATTTTATATACCTCCTGAGCAAATACTGGAAAATTATCATTAACATCTGTGACAACAAATCTTATCAATGCAGTACCAAATCTCATAGGCTTGCCTCCATCAGTAGCTGTTATTGAAAATTCATGCACATTTTGAGACTCTCTATCCAAAGGTTTTTCTAGCACAAGTTCAAGAAATTTACTTCCATCTGATTTATTTTTCTCACTCAATGTGAAATACTTGTTGTCACTGAGCTTATATGACTGGACTGAATTAATGCCAAAATCTGGATCTTTTGCATTTTGTAAAGCAAATCTTGTTCCTGATGGTGTTGATTCAATTGCTTCAAATGTGAATGTGTTGAGATAAAACACAGGAGGATTGTCATTTATGTCTTGGATGTCTACCTTGATTCTCAAGATATTTAAGGGATTTTCAAGTACAGCATCAAATGTTAGATAACAGGTAACTTCTACCCCACACAGAGTCTCCCTGTCTATTCTGTCCTTCACATACAGATTTCCATTGTCTAAATTCACATAAAAATATTTTTCTGCAACACGTGATACAATTCTCAGTCTCCTGGATAATAGTTCTTTAATATCTAATCCCAGATCATCTGCAATATTTGATATAACAGAGTCTTTTCTCATTTCTTCTACAATGGAATAATGAATTTGACCAGAGACTGAATGATACAGCCAGGAAAATAAGAAGTAAAATAATACTTGCCATCTGATTCCTTTGTACATCTGTGCATGACATTTCATTCTGGTCATTTTCAGCTTCTGTAACCCTTGTAAAATGTTTAATCCAGTGAATTACATGAAATTAGCAGTACATTGTTTAGAAGGAATCCAGAAAATGGCTGTGTGTCTTCTTGCAGATCTGCATAGTGTAAATGATTGAAGAAAATACCAGTGGATCTCCAATTTTTTATTCTTCTCCTTATTGGTCAAACAGCGGCGCTCTGAGGTGAAGCTAGGGAACTGCAACTCTAAGAAATTTTTATCAAAGCCCGATCAACAAAGCTATTACAACTATATAAAGCATGAATATTTTTTTCTTATATATAGATAATTTAAAAGATTTTTGCAATATGTTTTCTATGAGTATTTATTTCTTTGAAATTAGATATTATATCATAAACTAAACGTCTATTAAAGGGTCTTTAATAACTATGATCAAGTTAAGCACAGTAAGCAGTAGGATTTTGAATGAGCATTTTGACATGATTTACCAATTCCTATATAATAGCTGGGCTCTTCCTAAATGTTAAAGACTTAAACACAAATATTGGTTTACATTGTTGTTATTCTTTTTTAATGAACAATTAAACTCAAATAGTGCATGTTGACAGCTAAAACCATGCATATTCTTGTTACCTAAAAACAAAGTATATGGAAAATAAAAAACTTCCATCTTTTTTAATTTTTTCTTATATTTTAAAGTGTACTAAAATAGAAGTGTAAAATAATTAAACATGTCAGATATGATGCTGTCTGTCATTAGCATTATCCTCCTACACATGTGAAATTGTTTTATTACTTGATCCCATCACAGATCTGTCATTTTGTATTACCAGAATAACCATAGTTTTGTATGTACTCTAATTCTTAGTATATTTGTGCATCCTGTGCTGCCTGTCAAGTACATTCATTCAATTCACACAGAACTAATAAACAAGCACTTTCACTAAACAGAACAACTATTGAATTTTTTTTTAAAATATGTCACTTAATGTTTTATTACATGTATGCACTTTCTATATCTAATATCTTTATGTATAAAACTGTAACAGGAACATTTTTGGTAATTTTGAATAAACTAATAGGTAAAAGATTTTCCCAAAAGGAGACTATAAAAATCTGATGAAAGAAGTTTGGTGGCTGTGGTGGCCAAGTGCAGAGAAGTGCATTGTTGCTGTGCTGGCAATTGCATTAGTAGGTGTCATGGTATTGGTAAGACCAAAAATGTAAGCTAGTAAGGTGGTAGCATGTGCAAGCATGTTTTGGTAAGGTATCAGCAAGTGCGAATGTACATCTAGATGTTGGCTGGGGCAGAAATGTGTGGATGTGCAGTGTTAGTAAATGAAGAAATGAACATCACTGTAAAGTTGGGAAGTGGAAAATTTGCAACACTGTAATATTGAAAAGTTCACAACTGCACACTATTGTGGTGTTAGTTATTGCAAAAATAAGAATAACTGCCTTGATGGCAAGAACGAAAGTGCATGCTGTAGCAATGTTGGCAAGTACAGTAGTAGTAAAAAAAGTGTAAGTTTTGAACTGTTGGCAGGTGGAGGAATGCATTTTCATGTGGTATCACCTAGTACATAGGTATGCAGAAGTCAGCTGTGAAATGATGCAGAAATGTGTGCAATGTCAGCAGATGGAATCAATTAAGTACAAAGTGTAGTGTTGGAGTTCTGCTGTCAGTCTGTGAGCCGGTCTGGTAGTGGGTGCCCCAAGTTTACTGTGTTGGCAGTGTTGGCAGATTATTCTATGGAAAACACATTATTTGACAGAAGAATATTATATATATATATATATATATATATATATATATATATGGGTTGAACAAGAACAAAAAGACCCACTTTGTACTCAATTGTATTGCCCAGAAGGTAAGAGGTACACGATATATATAGGGCAGTTTGCTGTCAATTTCAATTATTTGTTTTGTTTTATATAGTTATAAAATGTTATATATATATATATATATATATATATATATAGATATAAATATATATACAAGCGTCATATCAAACAAAAAAAAAAACAAACAAACTGTATTACTATACTAAATTACCTTGAATACAATATGTCTGATCTGTTCAACAATTTTTAAAATTCTTAGCTTCACCATAACTATATTTACTTAAAAACTCAAATGACAATCAATATGAACAAATCAATACATGTGTAAATGAGGTTATGTTTGACATCACTTTTTTTTTACACACATTTGTTATTTAACTTTCTATTTTAATTGAATTAACTACAATACACATTGACAGTCAGCTCTGCAAGATTTGCAAATATTTTGATTTTTTTGCAAAGCCAAGCACTAATGAAAATACAAACTGAATGCAGTCCTAACCTAGGTGAATTAAAAAAAAGATTGTTGTATTAAGTTCTAAAGTCAAAAACACCAATGGAGATGTCATTCATTGTGGATATTACTCACCCCAGTGACTCCAGTGGATGGAAGTGTTTCTTTTAAACTTTCATTTCCAAGACCTGAATCATCAGTGTCAATAAGATTATCCACAGGGACAGTTTGATTGAACTCTAAAATGCCCAAATCTCTTTCAGATGGGTCCAAGGCCACACATACATTGTATGAGTAGGGCAAGGGTAATGTTCCGTCACTATACATTGAAAGTATCCTAGGATCAGCTGGAGGATACAGGCTTGTAGTTAAAGTTCCAAAATTTGGTAATGGTTTTGACTCTTTGCATTTTGATATGATGACTAACACAACAGTTATAATGAACACCAAAGAGATCAGTCCTAAAGCAATCACCAGGTACAACTGCAGGTGAGACTGAGGATCTTCATCTGTAGGTTGGTTTCTGAGTTTAGGAACAATCTGCTGGAAATTATCTGCAACAATGAGACTTAAGGTGACTGTGGCTGAAAGTGATGGAATGCCATTATCTCTAACCATCACCACAACCTTCTGACTCAGTATATCTTTCTCATGAAAGACACGTAATGTCCTGATTTCTCCAGAATGGTCATTAATGACAAAAACTGATGGTTCTGACATTTGCATGAAATGATAAGAAAGCCAGGCATTATGTCCTGAGTCTTCATCCACTGCAACCACTTTTGTTATTAAAGAACCAGGTTCAGCTGTGAATGGAACCATCTCAAAGGCATCCTGCCCACCACTTCCTGGTGATGGGAATAAGATTCTCGGAGCATTATCATTCTGATCCACTATACGGATATGTACAGTTGTGTTTGTTCTCAAAGATGGGAATCCGTTGTCTTCAGCAAATACCTGTACTGAAAACTCCCTGTGCTGCTCGAAATCAAACGATTTCTGAGCATAAAGTGCTCCAGTCTCCATATTTATAGAAAGATAGGAGGACATAGGGATATTTTCTGCATTGATTTTAGATAAAGAGTAAATAATTTTAGCATTGTCTCCAGCATCAGGATCAGAAGCTTGGATACTGTACACTGAGGAACCTGGTAAATTATTTTCTGGTATATAAACAACATGAGAAGATTTTAAAAACACTGGTGGGTTGTCATTAATATCTAATAGATCTAGTCTGATGGCCCTTCTGCTGGAAAGTGCAGGAGATCCCCTGTCAGTAGCTACAATTGTGATGTTATAACTGGACACTTTCTCTCTGTCCATGTCAATGGTAGTAACAATTCTATAATAGCTGTCAGATGACAATACTAAATTGAATGAAGGCTGTTCCATAAGTCTGCAATCTATATACCCATTATCTCCAGAATCTTGATCATCAACTTCAATTAGAGCTATTACTGTTCCAATTATGGAATCTTCTGGGATAGGGGAAAATAATGACATGATGGATATATCAGGGGCATTGTCATTCTCATCTATGACAACTATAACTATCTTACAGTGGGAGACTAAAGCACCTCCATCTTTTGCTTGTACTGATAACTCATAATTTCTTGTTAATTCAAAATCTAGCTTCTTATTTACTTTGATTTCACCGGTTGTTGGATTAATGCTGAAAGTTCCTGTATGGTGTATACTTCCTGATGTTCTGCTGAAGGAGTAATTGATTTGTGCATTCATACCTTCATCTTTATCAGTAGCATTCACAGTCATTATTGTGGTATTAATTGGCACATTTTCACTCACACTGGTTTTATAAATTTCCTGTGTAAATACTGGAAAATTATCATTAGCATCTGTAACAATGATCCTGATCACTGCAGTACCAGATTTTATAGGTTTTCCTCCATCAGTAGCCGTTAATAAAAATTCATGTACATTTTGAGATTCTCGATCTAATGGTTTTTCTAGCACAAGTTCAAGAAATGTACTTCCATCTGATTTGATTTTCTTGCTCAGAGCAAAATATTTATTGTCACTGATCCTATATGTCTGGATTGAATTAATACCAATATCCAGATCTTCTGCATTTTGCAAAGTAAATCGTGTACCTGGTGATGTTGATTCAATTGCTTCAAATGTGAATGTGCCAGGATAAAACACAGGAGGATTGTCATTCATGTCCTGGATGTCTATCTTAACTCTGAATATGTTTAAGGGATTTTCAAGCACAGCATCAAAGGTTAGGAAACAGGTAGGCTCTGACCCACACAGTGCCTCTCTGTCTATCCTGTCCTTCACATACAAATTTCCATTATCCAAATTTACATAGAAATACTTTTCTGCAACACGTGATACAATTCTTAGTTTTCTAGATGAAAGCTGATTATTATCTAAGTCAAGATCCTTGGCAATATTTGCTATAACAGTGTCTTTTCTCATTTCTTCTACAATAGAATAATGAATCTGAGCAGAGACTGAATGACACAGCCAGTAAAATAAGAAGAGGAACATTACTTGCCATCTGATTCCTTTGTGTATCCTGGTATGTTGTTTTAGACCAGTCATGTTCTGCTTCTGTAATCTTTGGTCAATTTATAATCCAGTGATGTAAATAAAATCCACAGAATTGCCTTTTGGAAAAACAACAGCTCTGCGAACTGTGTAAAGAGAATCCAGAAAATGGCTGTGCTTCTCCTAACAGATCTGCAGTATATATGTGAGTAATGAGAATGTGCATCAGTGGATCTCTAGTCCTGTACTCTTCTCCTTATTGGTCAAACAGCGGCGCTTTGAGGTGAAACTAGGGAACTGCAATTCTAGGGAGTTTTACCATATTGTTTAAACTATCAGTCTGTCTACATGCAAATTATATATTTAAGCAGTGAAATATACAATTCTCTTAACTTTTAAAATCTGAATCATCTGTCATATTGTAAATTTGCATAAAATACAATATGGTGCAAATATTTTTAATAATAACTGCTCTCTCTCTCTCTCTCTCTCTCTCTCTATATATATATATATTTATTTATATATTTAACCATTCATGACAACAAAACCCTAACACCACACACTTTAAAGCTGTCAATTGGACTTAATGACCACATTTATCACCATTACTACAAATGTACCTTAGTCTCTTGTAGTAAAACACAAATATACCGTTAAAAAAGTTAACAGTGTCAAGGCAATTTATACTACTAGGGAAGTCGTACTTAAAAAAAAAAAAAAAAAAAAAAAAAAAAAAAAAAAAAAAAGATTTCCTGAAAATTCATTTTGAATAAAAAATGGTAACATTTTAAAATTTAACATAGATATGCTGTTAATAATGAGTACATTGTATTATTTAAATTTGTATATTACCAGAAACTCTGCAGAAGTCTGCATTGACCGTAAAACACCAATCCAAATCTCTCACTTATTTAGCTAGGTAAAAGTATACTTATATATCTATTGTAAAAAAAACAAACAATGTCTAATAAACAGAGTTTAAAACATTGAAAAATGTAATGCTCAGGTACTAAAATGTTTTGATTCTTACATAGATTTCCAGTAGTGATTATACCAATCTGGGTAACCCCCCATTTTTCCTTGATGTAATATAAAATGTTATCAAGTATGTTACATAACAACTGAAGCTAAATTAATGGATGCTCATCATGTTTAATAATTTACAACTCCTACATTTCTGTTTCACAAAAGGCAAAACAGAAAATATGAATTGTTGCCAATTTTGGTACACAAGAGGAAAATTACTTTTATTATCACATCTTGACTCCATTAGATCAAATTACTGGTACTTACTGGTAAAAATTTGCAAAAATCTTGTCCTTTAAAAAACTTGACAAAGCTGAGCCACTTTTTCTATATAAGTAGCATGTATGGATATTTTACTGTACTACACTTACTATACACTAAAATATTCACTAATAATATTTGTTTGTTATAAATAAATGATCCAATGGTATAAACTATAGATTATTAAACTGTGCAAAATGACTTTGACAAATTAAATATGTTAATGGATATTTTTTCTCTTTAAACACTTCTTTAGAAATAACTTTATATACAGGGTTTGTCAGTTTAATATTGAACTTGCCTATATGACTACCTGTAGTAACATGATAAGGTCTTCTGTACTGATCACCCTTTAAAAATGGTGAGATTTCCTTTAACTGTTAGTTTGGCAGCAGGACCCCAGTTATAATATTACTCATAGACTAGACAACTTATTTCAAGCAGAAGCTCAAACCTAAATTTAGTGTTAAAATACATGTAAATTATATATTTACAAAATAACACATCCTAAAATAATATACACTCTCTATGTTTTACAAATACTTACCACCAATTCATTGTTGTTTGGTGAAGATACTTTGAGATTGTCCATTCCAAGTCCTGAGTCATCAGCCTCAATGAGATTATCAACAGGAACATTTTGATTTGGTGCCATATATGTGAATTCCCCATCACTGGAATCCAGAGCCACACAAACATTATATGAATAGGGAAGTGTTAATGTTCCATTTGAATATTGAGAAAGAATCCTTGGGTCAACATGAGAATATAAACTTGAATGAATAGGATCAAAAGCTGGAAGTGCTTTAGCCTCCTTGCATTTAGATATAATGACAATTATTACAGTCACAATAAATAAAAGAGAAATCAGTCCTAGGGCGATGACCAAGTATATTTGTAAATCAGATTGTGGATCTTCATCAGTCAGTTGGTTAATTAGCTTGGGGATCACCTGTTGAAAATGATCTGCAACAACAAGACTCAAAGTGACTGTGGCTGAAAGAAAAGGGTCTCCATTGTCTTTAACCATCACCACAATTTTGTAATTCAGTATATCCTTCTCTTGAAAAACATGTTCAGTCCTGATTTCCCCTGTGCGCTCATTAATGATAAAGTGGGATGGTTCAGAAGACTGAACAAAGTAATAAGAAAGCCAAGCATTATGTCCAGAATCTTCATCCACTGCTATCACTTTTGTTAATAAAGAACCTTTTTCAGAACTAAAAGGAACCATCTCAAAACCAGGCTGTCCACTGTTTTCTGTAGATGGATATAAAATTTTAGGTGTATTATCATTCTGATCTACTATACGGATAATAAGTGTAGCATTGCAATCCAGAAAGGGGGATCCATTGTCTTTAGCATTTACTAATACTATAAATTCATTGTTCTTTTCATAATCAAATGATTTATAGGCATAAATGACCCCAGTCTCTCTGTTAATGGATAAGTAAGAGGAGGTATCTGTGTTTGTGCCAAAAATTGAATAAGTGATTTTGGCATTATCTCCAGTATCAGGATCTGAGGCCTGCATACTATAGATGGAAGCTCCTGGTAAATTGTTCTCCGGTACATAAGCAATGTAGGAAGACTTCATAAACATAGGGGCATTATCATTTACATCAGATACTTCTAATGTGATGACTCTTCTGCTGGAAAGTGGAGGGAAACCTTTATCTGTTGCTATAACCGTAATATTATAAGAGGTCTGATGCTCCCTATCTATACGGGCAGTTGTAGTAAGTCTGTAGTAGTTATTAGATGATAATAATAAGCTGAAAGGAACCTTTTCAATTATTTGACAGTCAACTTCTCCATTTTCTCCTGAATCTTGATCATATACATTGATTAGAGCTACCACTGTTCCAGATTCAGAATCCTCAGGAACAGCAAGCAATAATGATGTAACAGATATAACTGGAGCATTGTCATTTTCATCTATAATGTCCACCAACACTTTGCAATGAACAGTTAGGTCTCCCCCATCCTTTGCTTGGATAGACAGTTCATACATTTTCACATCTTCATAATCCAGTTTTTTCTCTAGTTGTATTTCTCCTTTTGTTGGATGGATACTAAAAAGTCCTGTATGATGGACATTTTCAGACGTTTTGCTAAAAGAATATGTAATCTGTCCGTTGATACCTTCATCTTTATCTGTGGCATTTACTGTAATTATTGTAGAATGTATAGAAATATTTTCATTTATAGTAATTTTGTATACTTCTTGTGAAAATACAGGAAAGTGATCATTAGCATCAGTAACATTAATCCTGATTAATACAGTTCCAGATCTGACAGGGTTTCCTCCATCTATTGCTGTTAAAATTAAATAATGATTGCTTTCTGTTTCTCGATCTAAAGGTTTCACAAGTTCTAGATATAAGATTCCATCTGTTCTTAGATTTTCACTCAGTGTGAAGTGTTTATTGTCACTGAGCTTGTATGATTGTACTGAATTTATACCAATGTCTGGGTCTTCTGCATTCTGCAAAACAAATCTTGATCCTGGTGGTGTAGATTCTAACACTGCAATTATAATACCATCACGATAAAATAGGGGTGCATTGTCATTAATATCCTGAATGTTTATTTTGACACTGAAAACATGAATGGGGGTTTCAAGCACAACATCAAAGGTTAGGAAGCAGGAAGCTGCTGACCCACAAAGTGTCTCTCTGTCTATCCTGTCTTTTACATACAGATTTCCATTATCCAGATTCATATAAAAATATTTCTCTGATATATGTGATACAATTCTTGGTTTTCTAGATGAGAGCTGTTTAATATCTAATCCCAGGTCTTTTCCAATATTTGCTATAACAGAGTTTTTTCTCATTTCTTCTAAAATGGAATAATGAATCTGACCTGAGACTGAATGACACAACCAGGAAAATAGAAAGGAAAATATTACTTGCCATTTGATTCCTTTGGATTTTTCTGTATGAGGTTTCATTTCAACTCCTTTGAAAGGTCTTCTGTGAATTGTCCTGTAAGTATTTGTAATCCAGGGTGGTAAAAGGAATAAAATATCTTCACTTTTTGTTAAGATTTCAAAATATGCTGTTTAGTGTGGGGAGAGCTCCTATCAATAGCTGTGCTCTTCTTGCAGATCTGCAGTGTGTGACTGATGAAAATTCCAGTGGATCTCCAGATCTGTATTGCTCTCCTTATTGGTCAAACAGTGGCGCTCTGAGGCTAAACTGAGGAACTGCAGCTCCAACAATTTACTTTCAGGGAATACATTTACAAGCTTGCATATAGCTTGATGTAACAAACTAGTTTGATTGCCAAAATATATTTATTTAGATAAATACTGTGCCTACAAAAATGCATTTTACATGTTAAATGCTAAAGAAAAAAAAATCTTCAAGTACATGGTTGATATAAAACACTATATATTGCTCCTCAATGGAACTCTGTTTTGATGTACTAATCATTGTTTACCTTAAACTGTTTTAAATCAGCATAAATTCAAAAATATAAAATATATTCTATGATAATAAGTTTGGCGACATTTCTAAAGGTAAATGTTATATATGAAGTACTTGTAGTTGCAGTTGGTCAATAATACACAGCACTATTATGCAAAACTAAAGCTGTCATCTAATTTTTTTCATGAATTTTTTAGTTGTCAAAACTCCTGCTTTAGACTGGAAGGAGGTTGTATCTTTTGTCTTGAAAAGTAACCCCATATCTACCTTTTTCAAAATATTCTTAAGAGCATAATATTTTCATTAGGATCTCCCAAGTAAAGATTCAGTAGATATCGACAATGCGTTTGAACATCTTCAATCATTTTTTTGTTAAATCGCTGATTTCATTTATTAAAAAAATTATGCTTACTTTTATAATAAACCTTTCCTCATGATGCTATCATCATTATTAGATAAGCTAGGAATGTCTAAGACTGCTTCGCAAGTCACCACAGTTTGTACCTACATGCAGTCTATTGGACTACCACCCACACATGGCACTGCCTGAAGTGAATGATAGTCCAGGCATGCCATACAACAGCATTCCCCAAACTGTGGGCAGTGAGAAAATTTTGGTGGTCCGCGGCTCTGGCCAGTGCACCCCCCAGTGGGCTCAGGAGAAGAACCCACCTTGGGAGGGCGTACCAGCCAGAGCCGCGGACAATGACTTCTGTATGCATCGCAGCTCAGGGTGATGGGCGGGTTGTGTCTCTCCTATCAGACCAGCGATAGGAGCGTGGGTGGGTTCTGGGATCATGACATCACTCTGGGGGAAGTTTCTTCTCCTTTGAGTGACACACAGCTCCTCGCGCATGCACAGTCCAGAGTCCGTACATTTAGTGGTCCATGATGTCCAAAATGTTGGAGAAATATTGGAAATGTTTGGATGCCATACAAAAAGCAGAGGACAGTAGACAAAGAAGGATATGAAGCAGATGGGTCTGATGATGCTGCTAGCTCATCAGCCTGGAAATCAAACATTGTAATGACAGAGTCTGGTATTATTTGCATTAGTAATATAAAGTCATACATAAAAAACACTATAGGTTTTAAGAGGAAGACAGAATTCTCTACCCACTATTACCCTATACCTCATATTTCCACTGCAGCTAATTTTTTTCCAACAAAACAAGAGGGAAGTAGGGCAGCACCAATGTGTCAAAGCCATATATTGGCACATGCAAAATCATTTTGCCTCCCATGTAAATATAATTTATCACACTAAAAAATAAAGAGGGAAGATATTCCTATTTTATAACAGAAGAATCCGGCAGCATTCTCAGTATAAAAGACAAGCGGTTAGTACGCTACCATCAATGTACCAAACACATTTAAAGTAATTTTGCATCACATGTAAAAATATATAATCACACTGAACAATAAAAAGTTCAACATATCCTTATACTTATTTCATAACAGTGGAATGCTGTAGTAGTCAGAGCATATTAAGACAAGATGGAAGTGGGCCACCACCAATGTATCAATGAAATATCAAAGAAAACTCAAGATCGTATAAAGATAATCCATAACATTGAAACAGTAAATGGAAAAAATGTTTTTGTTCATACAACAAAAAAGAAAAATAGTACAACAGTTTAAAGGGAACATGTTGCTTCAGATTGAAGGTGAACTTTTCTTACTCTCAGAGTGACTATTACTCACGAAGTAGATTGATACAAAAAATCACAATGTAATAGATGTCACCCCTCTAGATCTAGTATGTAATTCAGCAATAAACAACAGTGAATAGAAGTTCCTATTTAGGACTTTAGAACTTAAGTGTTTTGATTGGAAATATGTATTGCAGTTTTAAGTAACATTTTTTTAAAGTTTGAATTCAAATGAATAGGAAAAAAGAATTTCTCTATCCATCAATAGCAACGAAAAAGTAAATCTAATAACTCACCTCAGTATGATTATTCAGTGTTGGGGGAACATTTCCATTTTCAGTCCCAAGCCCGGAGTCATCAGTATCTAGAAGACTGTCCACTGGTACATTTTCATTTGGCTTAATGAATGTAAAGTCGTGTTCAGTTGATTCTAAAGCCACACAAAAGTTATAGGGAAGGGTCAGAGTCCCATTAGTATATTGGGGAAGCATTCTGGGCTCTATTTGTGGATACAGAGTAGAGCCTAAAGGGCCAAAACTTTGGAGTGATCTAGACTCCTTGAATTTTGATATAATAACTATTATGACAGTTACAATAAATAGTAAAGAAATGAGGGCTAAGGCGATTATTAAATAGAGTTGAAGACTTGTTTGAGGGTCCTCTTCAGTAGCTTGATTACTAAGTTTTGGAACTACTTGCTGAACATTATCAGCAATAGCAAGACTTAATGTAACAGTAGCAGAGAGAGGTGGATGTCCATTATCCTTTACCATGGCCACAATTTTATGATTCAGTATGTCTTTTTCTTGGAAAAATCGGGATGTCCTAATTTCGCCCGTATACTCATCAATAATAAAGTAAGCTGCCTCTGGAACTTGTATAAAATGATAAGACAGCCAAGAATTATGTCCGGAATCTGCATCCACTGCAACCACCTTTGTTATTAAGGAACCCGGAACAGAAGCAAACGGGACCATCTCAAACACTGCTGAACCAGCATTTTCTGGAGATGGGTAAAGAATTTTAGGAGTATTATCATTCCTATCCACTATATGGATAATCAACTTTGTACTGGTATTCAGAGATGGAGATCCATGGTCCATTGCAGTTACTTCTATTGTTAATTCTTTTTGCTTCTCATAATCAAATGATCTCTGGGCATAGAGAACTCCTGTCTCACTATTGATGGACAAATAAGAGGACAACAGAATATCTTCTTTAATTGTATTTAAAATTGAATATGTTATCTTTGCATTGTCTCCAGTATCTGGATCTGAAGCTTGTATACTGTATATGGAGACTCCTGGTACATTGTTCTCTGGTATATAAGTAACATAATTTGATTTCATGAAAACTGGTGGATTATCATTAACATCTGATATCTCCAACCTGATTTTCTTTTGACTGGACAGTGAAGGAGATCCTTTGTCAGATGCTAATATTGCAATATTATAAAATGCTACTTTCTCTCTGTCCATTTCACTTGTTGTAATTATTCTATAGTAATTATCTGATAATAGAACTAACTGAAAGGGTACAGGTTCCAAAATGTGGCAGTCCACATCTCCATTTTCCCCTGAATCTTTATCACGGACTCTAACCAAGGCTATTGCTGTCCCAGAGGCAGAATCCTCAGCAATAGGAGAAGATAGTGAGGTTATGAAAATATCTGGAGCATTGTCATTCTCATCTTCAACTTCTATCAACACCTTAGTGTGGGCAGTAAGGCCGCCTCCATCCACTGCTTGAATAGACAGATCATAGTTTTTTGTCAGCTCGAAATCCAGCAGTTTTGTAACTTCTATGTAACCATTTATAGGATGGATGCTGAAAACACCTGTGTGATGAACATTTCCAGATGTCTTAGTAAAGGAATATGTGATTTGTGCATTGCTGCCTTCATCCTTATCTGTTGCTTCAACAATAATCACTGTAGAGTTGATTGGGAAATTTTCCTTTATTGAAACTTTATATATTTCTTGTCTAAATATAGGGTAATTGTCATTGGCATCTTTGATAGTTATTGTTATTAAGGCAGTTCCAGTTCTTCCAGGATGTCCACCATCTAAAGCTGTCAGAATTAATTCATGACTGTTTTGTATCTCTCGATCTAAAGCTTTGTTTAATATAAGCTCTGGAGATTTACTCCCATCACTACTGACTTTCTCAGTCAGGGTAAAATACTGATTGTCAATTAGCCTGTATGTTTGAACTGAATTAATTCCTATATCCAAATCTTCTGCATTTTTTAAAGCAAAATGTGCCCCTACTGAAGCAGATTCAAGGATTTGCAAATTAATTGTATCCTGAAAAAACACTGGAGAATTATCATTTATATCCTGAATTTCAACATTTACTTTAAACACATTTAGGGGGTTTTCAGCTAGTACATCAAAGGTTAGGAAGCAGGTAGCTAAAGCCCCACATAGTGTCTCTCTGTCTATCCTGTCCTTCACATACAGATTTCCATTGTTTAGATCTAAATAAAAAAATTTTTGTGAAATATCAGACACCATTTGCAGTTTTCTAGATGAGAGCTGTTTAATATCTAATCCAAGATCCTTGGCAATATTTGCTATAACAGAGTCTTTTCTCATTTCTTCTACAATGGAATAATGAATCTGACCAGAGACTGAATGGCACAACCAGGCAAATAATAAGGAAAATAATACTTGCCATCTGATTCCTTTGCAGTTTAGAGTATGATGCTTTGTCCCTGCCATTCCTCTTATTTGAAGAATTAACAAGAAATAAATATGTGATATTTGTAATCCAAGGTAAATCAGCAATCCTATCAATGACTTTTCCAAAGGAGAAACATCCAAAATATTGTCTGTATCCTTACAGAAAATCCAGGGAGTGACTGTGTCTTCTTGCAGATCTGCAGTGTGTTTGAGTGATAAAAATACCAGTGGATCTCCAGGTCTGTATTCCTCTCCTTATTGGTCAAACAGCGGCGCTCTGAGGATAAACTGAGGTACTGCATCGTAGACAATTTATTTTCAAGGAATAACTATATAGCTGATACATTACACAAATTCATTACAAGTTATGAATTTAATTGCAAATTGGCAAACATATTTAAGTAAGAGAAAGTTTATCCTTGCATAAAATGCATGATACCAGGAAGAAACTAAAAAAAAAACCTCAACTGGTTAAAAAAAATGATATAAAACACTGCATTTTGGAAGTCAGTTTTTGCTGCATTCAACTAATGAATGATTTACTTTACCTGTCTTATGAAACTAATATTTACAAAAATCTCTAGCATTTATTGTAGTAGACCCTAGTTACAAGATGGTTAAAATAAAAGAAAATTTTGAAGCTACTGGTAAATGATACATTATTAAAACGGTTATGGACAAATGAACGTAAACCTGTTCAGAATGTAATACCAAGGTTCCCAACGTTTTCTTTAGACTTTTTTTAAAATCATAATATTATTTTTATTTTTATTATTAAGCTGTAAATCACTAACATATTATGCAGCACTGTACAATAAATAGGGCTTGCAAAAAACAACACACAGGCAGAGAGGACCCTATCCAAATACAGTTTACACTCTAAGATAATGGCACTGATTTATTAAACCTCTCCATGGCTGGAGAGAATACACTTTCATCAGTGAAGCTGGATGATCCAGAAAACCTGGAATGGATTTCTTCAAAGTCATTTGCTATTTGTTAGCAAATGTTTTTAATCCTGAACTAGAATAATTCCAGTGAGAAATATATTAATTTTCAAATTGATGGCACAACATTGTTTTTGTTTACAGGCACATTAACCTGGCCTTTATACTCTTGGTGGTGAAAGGCATTAAAACTTTGAAAACTATTTCAAGCAGGATCAAACATTAATAATTTAAAGAATTATAGAAAGAATAGAATATTCAGTTTTGAACTATTGTAATTTGTTTTTTGAACATATACATGTATGTATTTCATTCATTTAGGTGTATAATTATCCTTACAATTAAAAGATACCTAAAGCTCAACAGTTACTGTCCTGTTAACTGCATCAGCTGATACATGTCCTAGCTTCTAAGTATACTTAACAGTATCACATAAAAAGACTTGCATTTGTCCCTTTTATTCATGTGGCTCTGGTAAAGTATACTGGTATGTTCCTATAATAGTTAAGAAACTGTGTGTGGGGTCAATCTTTATGTGCCTTCTGGACGATTAAATAGATAAATAAAGTGAACTAAAAAGGTGGGATATATCTCCGATATTAAAGACTGAAAAGTGATAGTTAACTAAATAAGACTATACAAGATTCATGTAGGTGCTGCACATAAAATAAATACTGTGTGCAATAAAAGAAATGCTATGTGTATTTTGAGTATATTAGATAATTTAACGATAATTTCCCACAGAGAAACATCACCATCACCTCCCACAGAGAAACATCATAATACATGGCCGTATGATGTAACTATATGTGACTTTTTAGAGTCAATGCGTAACTTGCACATGCTGGGATACTCTCAGCAGTCCCTTTTAGGTTTTTTGAAGTACAGACCACGCATTACAATGCCTTCTGCTGACATCCCTTAATTGTGGATCAATGATATCCACCTATAAGGACAAAGAGCATCAGGGATAGTTTCCAAACAAAATTCGCAAGCGTCAGGAATTCGCAGCCTCCTACAATAATTAGAAAAGATTGCTGAAGATAATATTTAACTATTATAAACACAAATTTCCTCCTGAAACTAAATATATTATCCCTCAACCATAAGCCAAAGAAATTAAATATATATGAAACCTAAATGTCTTAAAAATATATGTTTTCTGCATTATAGTTTATTATTGTTCTTACTTCACTTTATATTATATGTGCTATATCATACTTATATATGTTATATATTTTATTGTAAACATTATAATTCTACTATTCTATACACAATATAAATAGTTTCTGTTTACATGTTACTCACCTTACTACTAGTTGAAAAAGCTTGTTGCAAGCTGTCATTTCCAAGTCCAGAATCACCAGCATCAATAAGATTATCCACAGGGACATTTTGGTTAGATTGTACGTAGGTGAAGTCATCTGTTGGGTCCAGAGCCACACACATATTGTATGAGTAGGGAAGAGGTAAAGTTCCATCGCTATACATAGAGAGTATTCTAGGATCAACTGGAGGATATAGGCTAGCACTTAGAGATCCAAGGTTTGGTGAATGCTTTGCTTCTCTGCACTTTGATATAATGACCAACATTACAGTAACAATAAATAAAAAGGAAATCAGTGCTAAGGCAATTACTAAATATAATTGCAAATTAGTTTGAGGATCTTCATTAATGTGATTTCTGACTTTAGGAACAACTTGCTGGAAACTATCTGCAACAATTAGGCTTAGGGTGACTGTAGCTGAGAGAAAGGGGATACCATTGTCCCTCACCATCACCACAACCTTATGATTAAACAAATCCTTTTCTTGAAAGACACGTGATGTCTTGATTTCTCCACTGTGCTCATCAATAGTAAAATAATTTGGCTCAGACATGTGAATGAAATGATAAGAAAGCCAAGAGTTATGTCCAGAATCTGCATCAACTGCAACAACCTTTGTAACTAAAGAACCTGGTTCAGCGGAAAAAGGAACCATCTCAAACATTGGTAATCCACTGGTTTCTGTAGATGGGTATAAAATTTTTGGTGCATTATCATTCTGATCAACTATATGTATAATTAATGTTGTACTGCTATTTAGAGATGGAGATCCACTATCTCTGGCTGTTACCTCTATTATAAACTCCTTGCAGAGTTCATAATCAAAGGATTTCTGAGCATAAAGAACTCCGGTTTCCATGTTAATAGATATAAAGGAAGATACAGGCTGAACTTCTGAACCAGTGGCTGATGTGGAATAGAAAACCTTAGCATTGTCTTCACTGTCAGGATCAAATGCTTGTAATCTGTAGATTGAGGCTCCTGGTAAATTGTTCTCCGGCAGAAAAGCAATATAGGCAGATTTCATAAATACTGGTGGATTGTCATTAACATCTGATATATAGAGTGTGATGGTTCTTCTGCTGGAAAGTGAAGGAGATCCCCTATCAGTAGCTAAAATTGTAATATTATAGGATGACTGCTGTTCTCTGTCCATCGGAGATCTTGTAGCTATTCTGTAATAACTATCAGACGACACAATCAAATCAAAAGGCACTGCTTCGATTATTTGACAGTCAACTTGTCCATTTTCTGCAGAATCCTGATCACGAATTTCAATTAGAGCTATCATGGTGCCAACTATGGAATCCTCAGGTATGGGTGTAGAGAAGGAGCTAATTATTATCTCTGGAACATTGTCATTGACATCAATTACTTCTATTAATACTTTGCAATGAGTAGCAAAACCTCCTCCATCCTTAGCTTGTACAGAGAGTTCATAATTCCTTGCGGTTTCAAAATCCAAAGATCTCTTTATCTTAATTTCACCATTAATGGGATGAATATTAAACATGCCTGTGTAATGGATTTTGCCTGATGTTTTGCTAAAAGAATATGTAATCTGTCCATTGATACCTTCATCTTTATCAGTTGCATTTACAGTAATTATAGTGGTATTGACTGGAACATTTTCAATCACACTGGCTTTATACAGTTGCTGAGTACATATTGGAACATTATCATTAGCATCAGTGACAATGATCTTTATTATAGCTGTCCCAGACTTTACAGGATATCCTCCATCTAGGGCTGTTAAAATTAACTCATGTTTTTTAAGGGTCTCTCGATCTAGAGGCTTTTCTAACACAAGTCCAGGAATTTTGCTCCCATCTGGACTGATACTTTCAGTTAGTATAAAATGCTGATTATCACTGAGCTTGTATGATTGTACTGAATTAGAACCAATATCAGGATCTTCTGCATTCTGTAAGGTAAATTGTGTTGCAGGTGGAGCTGATTCAATGATTTCCAAGGCAAATATTTCAGGAGTAAATCTGGGAAAGTTATCATTAATATCCTGAATTTCAGTTTTGACTTTAACAATATTAAAAGGATTTTCAACTACAGCATCAAATGTTAAAAAGCAGGTAGTGTCTGCCCCACACAGAGCCTCTCTGTCTATCCTGTCCTTTACATACAGATTTCCATTATCTACATTCACATAAAAATATTTTTCTGCAACAATTGATACAAGTCTCAGTTTTCTAGATGAGAGCTGATTAATTTCTAATCCAAGATCCTTAGCAATATTTGCTATAACTGAGTCTTTTCTCATTTCTTCTACAATGGAATAATGAATCTGACCAGAGCATGAATGACACAGCCAGGAAAATAAGAAATAAAATATTACTTGCCATCTGATTCCTTTGTATTTTTGTATGTGAGGTTTCAACTCATCCATTCTCAGCATCTTATCTAGAGTAAAATGTCCAGTTCAAATGGCTAGGATGTTTATTTGCTTCTATCCATCCATACAAAGAGATGTAAATTTTCTGTATTTTGTTGTTCACAGAGAACCCAGTAATGGCTGTGCCTCCTCTTGCAGATCTGCAATGTGTGTGAATGATGAAAATACCAGTGGATCTCCAGTTCTGTATTCCTCTCCTTATTGGTCAAACAGCGGCGCTCTGAGGCTAAACTGAGGAACTGCAGTTTTAAACATTTCCATTTATTGAACTGTATTTTAAATGCAATTCTTTATATTTTTGCACTTTTTTGTTATGCCATATCTAAATAATATTTTAACAAATTAGCTGTTGACATGTTACAAACTTCTAAACTCAATGTGATGTTTTTTAAAGCATTTAGTTTGCTGACAATCCTTAAAAATATAATAAAAAAAGGATAATAAAAAAAAAAGACAATGACATAGTGATACTGATAAACTTTTAAAGTGGATCAGTTATTGCCATGTTCTATATGGATTAAGATGGAACATGTTCACTTCACCAGATCACAGAAAAAATGGTTTTCCAGTCTGTTACTGTATTTACTCTGATAGTACTGTTCCCATTTCCCTGCTCTCATATCTCATTTGAATTAAAATGTACTGAAATAAAAATTAGTCTTTCTTGTTTGTTTTAAAAAAATGTTCAAGCTCTCTAATATTGTAAAGCTTAGATCACTTAGCAGCTAGGTATTAGGCACGCCTGTTGTTTTTGCTCACTCTGACCTTGTATGATAGTAGATATGAAGCCACAATGTTGAACAACAGAACCAAGTAGAAATCAAAGCCTACATATTTGTACTAGTCAAGTAATAAAGTATATATATAAATATATATATATATATATATACTCTTTTTTAGTTCTTAAAGTAAGAAAATGGAGTCTTTAAAATGACAAGTTAGCATTAGTATTTAATTATGTAATAGTTTAAATACAATCATTATTACTATATGCAATTTTTCCTGTGTTTGCTATCTAAATGAATGAGTAAATTACACACTGTTCTATTTTATTATTATATGCATGAAGCTTTAGAAATTGGTTTTGCTGGGCAGTTTAAATGTAAAGAAGGAACAGGTAATTTTTCAGTTCCAAATGTTTTCAATGCAACATATGTAGAAAAATCTTTAAAAATTGTTTCCATCACAATAAATGTAGGATATGAACACTATTTTAACTAGTTATAATCTCAGTGCCATCAACAAATAGCATACTAAATAAAAAAAATGATAGGTCGTTTGAACAATTTACAACGTAATCTTAAATCTCTACAGCAAATCTTCACATAATCCAATAATTGCCTGTATATTACTACTGTATACATAACAGCTGGTATAGAATTTACTAAAAGTATAGCACAAAAGGTCCACCATAAAAGTTATGTTTTCTTTCCAAATCCAGAGAAAAAAATTATACCAGAAAAATCTAAACTTTTTTAATGAACTTTACTCACTCTAGAACTCACACAGAAAGAAAATCATAAACTTTGGGATTAAATATTTTAACTCTGAATTACCTTACAAAGACTAGATCTGTGAATGCTCAAGTGTACATGTTTTACTACTCCCTAAGGAGTCACACACGAGTTGCATTATTGGATATACTGCCAAAAAATACTTTTGCTGCTGGGGTAGTTGACGACGAACCACCACGAATGAACTAAAACTGTATTTAGAAGAGCAGTTTCAAAGAAGTTTGTACAACAGAAATTTTATTTTGAAGAGAATTCAAACTACATAAATGATACAAATAAATATTAACTTGCAGCTTCAGTTAGGCCTTGTTGCCTATCAAAATGCTGGCTTTAATCAACCAATCATCTGCAAAATAGCCGATAATTCTACTAACACATACAGTATTTATGTACTCAATGTGAAACCATTTCTACCAAGCTACAAAAGCCTCTTCGGTTCTATGACGCAATATGATTCTGTTGCAATAAAGTAAAACTTGTCCAAAAGGTAATACAAATGTGAACCACAGAAAAGGGTTTTCAATGCATTGTAAATAAAAAAAGAAATGAAAAGCATAATATATTAAATTATGTAAGTTCAATAACTAAAAAAAGTAATGCACACTTAGATATCAATGCAATCATAGGTAGTATTACTTGGGTCTTGTGAAGACCATAAATATTTAACTAAGGATCTGAAAATGTAAAAATTTTCCATTTTGGAGTTTTAAACTCCATTTGATTTTTACCAAATGAAAAGCTATTCATTAAATTGAAGATTGTACTTTATATCTTGTAAACTAGAATCACGCATTATCCATATACTTGTGCACCAGTAATGCATTGATATTTTGTAAAATCACTTATTTCCCTATAGGATACCGAGCTAAAAATACTTAATTCCTCTGGAGTAGCTCTTTTAATTTATTTTCTCTAAATGCTGTAAGGTCCAAAAATATTATCATGTTTAAAATAGCTTCAGTAACATACACACACAATTATTACTAGCACAATACTCAATCACCTTAAAATTTTGATGGTATTAAGAGTTATTTAATTTGATAGATACAGTATATTCATTGTAATTACTGTATAAATGAGTTTATATATTATTAAATGGGATGATAAATTATTAGGTTTTACTCGCCTCAACAATGTCACTTGAAGGCAAGGCTTGATTTAAGCTATCATTTCCTAGTCCTGAATCATCAGCATCATATAGATCCTGTACTGCGGCACTTTGATTAGACTTTACATATGTGAAATCATTTTTAGCTGATTCCAGAGCTACACAAACATTATAAGAATAAGGTAGGGGTAATGTTCCATCACAGTACATAGAGAGGATTCTGGGATCATTTGATGAATAAAAGCTTGTATTGGGGGGTGCAAAGGTTGGCAAATCTTTTGATTCTTTACATTTTGATATAATGACCAGCATGAAGGTAACAATAAATAAAAAGGAAATAAGAGCCAAAGAAATAACTAAATATACCTGCAGATTGCTTTAAGGATCCACATCAATTTCTTTGCCAACTTTAGGAAGCACTTAGTGGGAATTATCAGCAGCAACAAGGTTTAGAGTGGCAGTAGCTAAGAGAGAGGGAATTCCATTGTCCTTCACCATCACTACAATCCTGTGATGCAGAATATCCTTCTCTTGAAGGACAAGGGAAGTCTTAATTTCACCTGTGTGCTCTTAGATGGTAAAGTAAAATGGTTCAGACACTTGAACAAAATGATAGGAAAGCCAAGAACTATGCCCCGCGTCCGAATCCACAGCAACTACCTTAGTTATTATGGAACCTTACTCAGAGGCATAAGGGACCATCTCCAACAAAGACAGTCCACCAGTGTCTGCAGAAGGTTATGGGATTTTTGGTGCATTATCATTCTGATCTACTACATGTATATTGACTGATACACTGCTGTTCATTGTGGGGATTACAATGTCCCTTGCATTTATTTGTATTTAAAATTCCTTATGATTTTAATAATCAATCCAATTCAAAAACACCAGTCTCTGCATTGATAGAGAAATACAACAAGATAGGAATATCTTCCGTTTTTGAGGTAGATATTGAAAACATAATTTTAGAATTATCTCCAGCATCCCTGTCTTCTACTGGAAAGTGGAGGAGATTCTCTGTCAGTAGCTAAAATTGTGATGTTATAAGAAGTTTGTTTCTCTCTGTCAACTGAAAACTGCATGGTTATTCTGTAATGACTGTTTGAGGACAATATCAAGTCAAAGGGTACCCTCTCAACTATGTGACAATCAACTTCTTCTTCGGAATCCTGATCCTGGATTTCAATCAAGGCTATCATAGTTCCAGTGGCAGCATCTTCAGGTATAGGAGTGGACAATGAACTAATTGAAATCTCAGAAGCATTGTCATTGACATCAATTACATCTATCAGTATTTTACAATGAGTAACAAAACCTCCGCCATCCTTAGCTTGGACACAAAGTTCATATATCATTGTTGTTTCAAAGTCCAGAATTTTGTTTGTTCTTATATCACCAGTTGCAGGGTGGATGGTAAACATACCACTATTATGGGCTTTTCCTGTGGTTTTAATAAATTATTATGTGATCTATACATTGGCACCATCATTATTATCAGTGGCATTTACACTAAGTATAATAGTATTGACTGGAATATTCTCATATACACTAACTTTATATAGTGTATAGGGGGATTTCCTCCATCCATTGCTGTTAAAATTAATTGATTAAGATTTTGTGTCTCTCTGTCAAAAGGATTCTCTAACACAAGTCCTAAAAAATGACTTCCATCTGGATTGACGCTGTGACTCAGTATGAAATGCTGATTGTCACTGACCTTGTATGTCTGTACAGAATTAGTACCAATATCTGCATCTTCTGCACTTTCTAGGGAAAATCTGGTACCAGTTAAGGCTGATTCTAATTTTTCCAAAGACAATACATCATAAAAAAAAATTGGAGGATTGCCATTTATATCTTGAATTTCAATTTTGACATTTAAAATAATAAAAGGATTTTTAACCACATCATCAAAGGTTAGGAAGCAGGTAGCTTCTGTACCACACAATGTTCTCTGTCTAACCTGTGCACATACAAATTTACATTATCCAAATTCACATAAAATATTTCTCTGAAGCACGTGATACAATTCCGTGTTCTAGATGAAAACTGTTTGGTTTTTGTGTGTTTATAAAATTCATATGACTTAATATGTCAAAGGAATATGCCTTTTCCGGTAAGTCAAACAAGATGTCATTGCAAAGGAAAAGACAAACACAATCAACTTTATAAAGTAATGTATGCTAAATGTGTATACTACTTCCAAATATTGCAATATGTTACTCCATCCAAATAAATAGGCAATTAAAAACCCTGATAACCATTGTATAAAATCTAACTGCACTCAGTGGCAATCTGATTTAAAAAAAAAATTGGAGAACAAAGAAGTAGTGATCTGTTATCAGATTAGAACTTCTGTAAAATTAGGCCTCATAGTATATTTAAAGTTTCCCACCTTTAGGACTTTACATCTGATAGACTATTTACAGTAATTATTTATTATAGAACATAAAACAGTACTGTGCTAAAATAGTGGAAAAATCATAAAATCTTTCGGCATTAATAGCTAAATCAGTTTTGCTTAACTGTAGAGTAAGTTATGATTATAAATGCTGTCTATATCCCATACACATAGTGTTGGTGAGTTAGTTAATTCCCTACCTAGGAGATATATTGTGTGGTCTAAAGTGCTTTTAAAGTACAGTAACATTGAAAATTAAGCAGAATTTTCCCTGAACCTAAAGGCCTGGATTCTCATTTACAGCAACTAGAGCGGGGCTCTATAAATATTTGCTCCTAGGCCAAATGTGCATCCAGAAACATTGGTTTGCAGCATACCCTAGCATTATACAGCATTACATTCAAATAAATCATTCTAATATCAATTCTAAAAAACTTCAATTAAATAAATTGAATACCGGCTTCAGTTACAAATATTTCTTTAAGAGAATGCACATGCTTGTATTTGCTTTTTTAGTCTCAAACTGTATTTCACTGTATTAGAAAATTCTCCATTCTTTTATGTTTTCAAATTATTTTTTTGTAATAATACAGTGTCAAAGCGACTGGTGATATATTATGATTATTATTAAAACAGTTGACTTAATGAAAAATAAAGAAATAAAATACCAATAAAAGAATGTATATACACACATGTTTTTTATGTTTGTAATTACAGGATAGCACTTAAAAATTTTTTCTAACTAAAAATATGCTTAAATTTTCTGATTTATATTTATTAAACTTTTTTTTTAACTGATGGAAGAAAGAAATGAGACATGTGATTGAAAAATGTTATGTTTTATATATATATATATATATATATATATATATATATATATAAATATATATATACACACACACACACACACAGAGAGACTCATACACACATGTATAGATTTCAAGTGCAAAGATTTCAAATTCTTGAACTTAAAGTGTTCGTGGTGTTTTCAAATACAAACAGTATAATTTAAATGAAATATAAACCCCAAGATTTATTGATTGCCTGTTTGTCTCCCAACCCTGCTCGCCTTGTTGTTACATTACCTGTAATAATTGAATATAATCATTTATTTTTGTCTTGTTTTTATTGCACTTTGTTATCTTATTGTTATGTTGTTACAACCTTAAAATATATAGTTCCTATATATGTATCTGGATGGTCCGTTTCGATCTATTACTTGGTGTGTACTTTTGGATCTTGTATTATTTGCATTGTTTGTATTAAGAGATTGAAAGTTGAGTATTTGGGCTTTCTATACAGAGGCTATTGTGATACTCTAGAAGAAGATATTCTAGGTATGTCCAACTAGGGTAAGACCTTTACCATACCCTAAACATGCAATGAAAGCATTATTTAACAGTTGAAGTGGTAGACAAACACCAGAAAAAGAAAAAAAAATATTCTGCTCAGGTAAGCAGATGTCCAAAGTAGGCATTTGCATGTCCGACTAGTCTATTCAATGTTATAATGAAAGTGATAGCAACCATGTCTGTTGTTCTGTCTATCTGACTAAGAATATTCGTAAAGCAAATTGAACATATACACAAATGTTTTGGTTTTTTTCATTTTTTTGTGTGGGTGGGTCAGAAGACCAACTAATTACCAACTAATTAAACTATGAAACGTTTTTTTTTGCCTACAGGATCTAAATCCAATCAACTCCAAATCCAAACCCATAGTCTAATTTGACAGATTTTGGTAAACTGTATTATGCAGCACATTAATACTACAATATAATGTAAATGTAATACAAAATAAAATAATATAATACATGGTGATTTTTTGCCCAGGTGATTAGTAATGTCATTTAAATACTTAAGGAAGCTAATACAGGTATTCCCTGGGTTACATACAAGATAGGGACTGTAGGTTTGTTCTTAAGTTGAAGTTGTATGTAAGTTGAAACATGTACATTATTTTAATAAATGCAATTAGGACAGCTGTTTGTTTCAACATATTTTTAGGAAGTGTAGTGTCAGTTCTGAATAAAAACCTCACTTTGAGCTAATCACAAGCAAAAAAACAAAAAACAAAAAAAAAGCTTTTTGGAGCCTAGACATTAATTTTTGGTTTGATATGCAAACAGAAACAACTGCAGAGTTTTACTTGGCGGGTAAAGAGTTACAAGAGGTTGCAGAACAGCTTAGACTTCTTCAGCAAGTCATGTAAAACGCACCCCTTCCCCCATCAAGCCTCTGTCCTGCACTCGAGCATGCAGGGAAGCCCCGTTCATATCTAGGAGTCCATATGTTGGATGTCCTTAACTCTGGGACAACTATCCCCGAGTTAAGGAAACAATTTTCAATACAATTATTCCTTCCTATTACATATAATATATGTAATAAAAAAATTGCTAAGCCTTTGCCATTTTTATATTTTTCTACAATCTATAGTATGTTGATAATTACCTATTTGAAGTTTTATTGCAGTGCAAATAATCATTACATTTTGCTTACCTCAATCAAAGCATTAGATTGCAAAGCTGGATTTAAATCATCACTTCCAAGTGCTGAGTCATCAGCATCAATAAGATTATCCACAGGGACATTCTGCTCAGATTTTACATAAGTGAAGTCATTTTCGGCAGAATCCAGAGCCACACAAACATTGTAAGAATAAGGAAATGGCAATGTTCCATCACTGTACATGGACAGTATTCTAGGATCGGCTGGAGGGTACAGACTTGTACTTAAAGCCCCCAAAGTTGGTGTTTGTCTTGATGCTCTGCACTTTGATATAATGACCAGCATTACAGTGACAATAAATAAAAATGAAATCAGTGCTAAGGCAAGTACTAAATACAATTGCAAACTTGTTTGGACATCTTCATCTATTTGATTGTTGACTTTAGGAACCACTTGCTGGAAATTGTCTGCAACAACAAGGCTTAGGGTGACTGTAGCTGAGAGAGAGGGAATCCCATTGTCCTTCACCATCACCACAACCTTGTGATTCATTACATCCTTTTCCTGAAAGATACGGAATGTCCTAATTTCACCAGTGTTCTCATTAATAATAAAATAGGATGGCTCAGAAACTTGTATAAAATGGTATGATAACCAAGAATTATGTCCAGAATCTGCATCCACTGCCACCACCTTTGTTATTAAGGAACCTTGTTCAGAAGAAAACGGGACCATCTCAAACACAGACTGTCCCCCACTTTCTAGTAACGGATATAAGATTTTTGGCGGATTATCATTCTGGTCCACTATTCGGAGTAAAAAAGTGACGTTTCCACTAAAAGATGGAGAACCGTTGTCTTTAGCAAAAACTTGTATTTGGAACTCTTTGTCTTGCTCATAGTCAAATGTTTTCTGTGCATAGAGAACACCCGTTTCCATATTGATGGATAGATAAGATGCCACAGGAAGACTTTTTGTATTCATGCTAGAAATTGAATAACTAATTTTGGCATTTTCTCCACTATCAAGATCTAAAGCTTGTATTCTAAATATTGAGGCTCCTGGCAAATTGTTCTCCGAAACATATACAACATAGGAGGATTTCTGAAATACTGGAGGGTTGTCGTTTACATCTGATATGTCCAGTCTGATGGTTCTTCTGCTGGAAAGTGGAGGAGATCCTCTGTCAGTAGCTACAACTGTAATATCATACGATGACTGCTGTTCTCTATCCATAGAATTCCTTGTAGTTATTCTGTAATAACTATCAGATGACAATATCAAGTCAAAAGGTACAGCTTCCAGTATCTGACAGTCAACTTCTCCATTGTCTCCAGAATCCTGATCATGAATTTCTATCAAAGCAATCATCATTCCAACTGCAGAATCCTCAGGTATGGGACTGGAAAATGAACTTATTAGTATCTTAGGTTCATTGTCATTAAAATCATTTAATTCTATTACTACTTTGCAATGAGTAACAAGGTTTCCGCCATCTTTGGCTTGTACAGAGAGTTCATAGTTTCTCGTTTCTTCAAAATCTAATTGTTTGTTTACTTTTATATCACCATTTGTAGGGTGAATGGTGAACATACCAGTATGATGGACATTCCCTAATGCCTTGCTAAATGAATATGTGATCTGAGCATTGATACCTTCATCTTTGTCAGTTGCATTTACAGTGATCACAGTTGTATTGATTGGAATATTTTCATTTATACTGACTTTGTATATTTCCTTTAGAAATACTGGGAAATTATCATTGGCATCTGTGACAATAATTTTGATTTGAGCACTACCAGATCTCACAGGATTTCCCCCATCCAAGGCTGTTACAGTTAATGTATGCATGCTCTGTGCTTCTCGATCTAATGATTTCTCTAGCACAATTTCTGGATATTTTGTACCATCTGGTCTGGCTTTTTCAGTCACTGTAAAATGCTGATTGTCATTCAGCTTGTAGGTCTGCACAGAATTAATACCAATATCTGGATCTTCTGCACTTTGTAAAGCAAATCCAGTTCCAACTAAGGAGGATTCTGTAATTTGTAAAGTGAATATTTCATAAAAAAAGCTTGGAGAATTATCATTTATATCTTGTATTTCTATTTTGACCCTAACAATGTTAAAAGGATATTCAACCACAGCATCAAAGGTTAGGAAGCAGAGAGATGCTGCACCACATAAGGTCTCCCTGTCTATTCTGTCCTTCACATACAGATTTCCATTGTCTAAATCCACATAAAAATATTTCTCAGAAACATGTGATACAATTCTTAATTTTCTGGATGAGAGCTGTTTAATATCCAATCCCAGGTCTGTTGCAATATTTGCTATCACAGAGTCTTTTCTCATTTCTTCTAAAATGGAATAATGAATCTGACCAGAGACTGAATGACACAGCCAGGAAAATAAGAATGAAAATAGTACTTGCCATTTAAATCCTTTGTATCTCTGTGTATGAGGTTTCATCTCAGTCATTCTTAGGCCTTTTGAAGATTAATATTTATCATCCAGCCAAGAAAAACAAATAATAGGAAGAAAATATAATCCATCCAAATGTGCCCCAGACTCCAGAAAATGAATGTTTCCTCTTCTTCCAGATAAGCAGAATGTGAATGCCTAAAAGAATGTTGAATTCTGAAATCTTTTCCTTTCTGGTCAAATAGCGGCGCTCAGGGGTAAAACTCAGGAACTGCAGCTTTGAAATATATGTTCAAATATTTAGCTGTTTTTTTTTTACATTACATTTGGTTTGTGTTAAAGTAATTTACTGTATGTTTTAAAATTGATTCATGCATTTTAAAAATGTATATTTTTACAAAAAAAAATGTAGTTATGTCTATTGCTTAAAAAACTAATTTCATAGGATGTTTATGTCAGCTAATATTAATAATTGAATATATATATATACATATATATATATATATGATCATATATGATATATGAACACATTTTTCCCATAAGAAATAAAAGGAAAATAATTAATCTGCTCCCATGAAAAAAAATCCTATTGTTATTGGCATATTATACGTTGATGGGGTTGTATAAAATAATCTAAACACTGTTTAATACTAAAATACATAAATACAAAAGCAATTAGATGAAATAAATGAAAATTTAATCTCACTTTACCTTGCTGAGAATATTCAAGTGCCTACTAGGATGGTGCTGAGCAGGGAGGAGGAGGAGATGTTATGTAATTCAGAGAGTTATAGCGCGGGTTGTTCACTGAATGGTGGCAACTAGTGTACTGACGCTCGTGGGCAGTCGTTGCTTTGTCTTGAGAGAGGTAAATAAGGGTAGCGCGTGGTGTTATCACTCATTTTTACCCATACAAGTTCTAGCACAAAGGTTGTATATCAAGCAAAGGTTGTATACCAAGCAAAATTGTTTGTGTCCAAACAGGACTTATACCAAGTTGGACTTATTCCAAAGCAGACTTATACCGAGGGAACACTGTATGTACATATTATAGTCATTAACTATTTGATTTACAATATTAAATTATTTAACAGATTGACAAGCAATTAGTATGATACCTACAATTTTAATATTTTTAAAACTAATGTTAAAACTAGTTTCTTCAATTAGGAACCTAAATTCCTTTATTTAACCAAGTGAAACTTAAATACATATTCACTGTCTAAATATATATACTTGAATAATCCCAGATCAAAACACTACCACAGTCAATGACACTGGGAACAAAGTAAAAAAGCCATTGCTATGTCTTTTAGAGAATTTGTACATAAGTGTGGGTTTTGTTGTGCAAATAGTTCATGGACATCAACAACTGTGAAAGGTCAGTAGGCCTCAACCAAACATGTAAACAATCTTTTTATTCCCCTGTAAATATTATGTAAATATGGTCTCACCTTAACAATGCACTTCTCTGTTTAAAAATGCCAGTATTGCTGTATACTATGAAATGCCAATAATATCCACCACTGTGCTACAAGATGTAGCACATCACAAAACAGATCACAGAAATGCATGGCAGTTAAGTAAAGAAAAGGAAAACAATTAGGAACCGCATAATGCACATTAGCACATGCATTTATGCAAGCTAACGCATGCCCCCCAGTATGAAAGAGCCCCTAGGAATGAACATTTTAAGGTTCCTAAAACTTTTGTACCAATAGAATATAAAAAGACATTTTCAACACATTCTTTCCTAGTAATTGTAAAAAATAAAAATACACATGCAACAAACAAGCACCTTTCATTAGCAGATACTTACTGAACTAGAACAAGCAACCCCATATCACACAATATTTAAAGCCCAACAGGAAGTGACAGGATATTTCTAAAAAGGACACACAATTTTCAACAATTGGCTTTTTTAAAAAAATGGGAAGGTTTAGACTAGTGTTTTCCAAACTTTCAAAAATGGGAAACATTTTGAAATAACTCTCAAGTCTTCAGAGAACCCGTCCTATAAGTACTATATTCATAGCTCACAGTACATTAGTGTGGTGGTCAGTTTGAAGAATACTTCCAGTCAATGGAAAGAATGTCACCCTTACAAGTAGCCAAAAATATCACTGGGTGTCACTTAAACTGACCTGAGAATGTCACAAATTGCTCATTGTTCAAGAAATTAGCAATCTCTGGAGGAACCCAGGAAACGCTGGGCCTGATGTATTAAAGCTCTCCAAGGCTGGAGAGGATACACTTTTATCAGTGAAGATGGGTGGTCCAGCAAACCTGGAATGGATTTCTTAAAAGTCATTTGCTGTTTGTTAGCAAATGTTTTCAATCCTGGACCATTATTCCAGGTTTGCTGGATCACCCAGCTTCACTGATGAAAGTGTATCCTCTCCAGACTTGGAGAGCCTTAATCAATCGGGCCTTCTGAGTTTGACCTACATAATATTGTAATTACTATCTGTGATTTCTCACTCTTCTAACTTCTATCAAATGCAGATATGGGAAATAAAACTTTGTTTTTTATTTTTCCAGAATCTATCCAAAACAAACAAGAAATACATACTGGCAACCTAAAATGCATGTGAAACACCTAAACAATCTGTTTTGTCATCTTGCACACAGAAATACAATAATCCAGCATCCCTGCCATCTTAAAGATACCAGAAAAGAGTAGAGAGTGCAGACCACATAAAACTATACTTTGGGCAGGAGATAGCATGATATTTCAAAATGACTCCTTATAATACCACTGAACAATATGCTATACTACATGTTGTCCAAAAATACATAAAAGACAACATGGGCTGTCAGGCCCAAAAAAGGAAACTTTTCTTAAATGTCAATCTTTAAAGTTTTCAAGTTTTAAATTAGTGTGTAATTCTTTATATAATGCAATGATAAGAAATGTTTAAATAGAACCAAAATGAATCAACTTCCATATAAATATTGTGTTACATGATTGCTAAAGTCAAATGTTAATAACAAACAGCAATAACAAAATGTTAATAACACATGGCAATAACAAATCATGTATTTTTACTATTAATACACACGTGAAAATACTTAAGAAAAAACACTAGTTCCGCCATTAAATCGCTTGAAGGACACAAACCATACTATTTAAATTCCGCTTACCTCAATCAAAGCACTAGATTGTAAAGCTGGATTTGAACTATTACTTCCAAGTGCCGAGTCATCAGCATCAATAAGATTATCCACAGGGACATTTTGCTCAGATTTTACATATGTGAAGTCATTTTCGGCTGAATCCAGAGCCACCCAAACATTGTAAGAATAAGGAAACGGCAATGTTCCATCACTGTACATGGACAGTATTCTAGGATCGGCTGGAGGGTACAGACTTGTACTTAAAGCTCCAAAAGTTGGTGTTTGTCTTGATGCTGTGGACTTTGATATAATGACCAGCATTACAGTGACAATAAATAAAAATGAAATCAGTGCTAAGGCAATTACCAAATACAATTGTAAACTTGTTTGGACATCTTCATTTATTTGATTGTTGACTTTAGGAACCACTTGCTGGAAATTGTCTGCAACAACAAGGCTTAGGGTGACTGTAGCTGAGAGAGAGGGAATCCCATTGTCCTTCACCATCACCACAACCTTGTGATTCATTACATCCTTTTCATGAAAGATACGGAATGTCCTAATTTCACCAGTGTTCTCATTAATAATAAAATAGGATGGCTCAGAAACTTGTATAAAATGGTATGATAACCAAGAATTATGTCCAGAATCTGCATCCACTGCCACCACCTTTGTTATTAAGGAACCTTGTTCAGAAGAAAACGGGACCATCTCAAACACAGACTGTCCCCCACTTTCTAGTAACGGATATAAGATTTTTGGCGGATTATCATTCTGGTCCACTATTCGGAGTAAAAAAGTGACGTTTCCACTTAAAGATGGAGAACCGTTGTCTTTAGCAAAAACTTGTATTTGGAACTCTTTGTCTTGCTCATAGTCAAATGTTTTCTGTGCATAGAGAACACCCGTTTCCATATTGATGGATAGATAAGATGCCACAGGAAGACTTTTTGTATTCATGCTAGAAATTGAATAACTAATTTTGGCATTTTCTCCACTATCAAGATCTAAAGCTTGTAGTCTATATATTGAGGCTCCTGGCAAATTGTTCTCTGGAACATAAGCAACATAAGAGGTTTTCTGAAATACTGGTGGATTGTCATTCACATCTAATATGTCCAGTCTGATGGTTCTTCTGCTAGAAAGTGGAGGAGATCCTCTGTCTGTGGCAATTATTGTGATATTATAAGATGACTGCTCTTCTCTGTCCATGGAAGTCCTTGTAGTTATTCTGTAATAACTGTTAGATGACAATATCAAGTCAAAAGGTGCAGCTTCCAGTATCTGACAGTCAACTTCTCCATTGTCTCCAGAATCCTGATCATGAATTTCAATGAGAGCTATCATAGTGCCAACTGCAGAATCCTCAGATATTGATGAAGATAATGAGTTAATAAGTATCTTTGGTTCATTGTCATTGACATCAACTATTTCTAATAATACTTTGCAATGAGTAACAAAACCTCCTCCATCCTTAGCTTGTACAGAGAGTTCATAATTTCTTGCTTCTTCAAAATCTAATTGTTTGTTTACTTTAATATCACCATTTGTAGGGTGAATGGTGAACATACCAGTATGATGGACATTCCCTAATGCCTTGCTAAATGAATATGTGATCTGAGCATTGATACCTTCATCTTTGTCAGTTGCATTTACAGTGATCACAGTTGTATTGATTGGAATATTTTCACCTACACTGGCTTTGTATATCTCCTTTAGAAATACTGGAAAGTTATCATTTACATCAGTAACAATAATTTTAATTATAGCACTACCAGATCTCACAGGATTTCCCCCATCCAAGGCTGTTACAGTTAATGTATGCATGCTCTGTGCTTCTCGATCCAATGATTTTTCTAGCACAATTTCTGGATATTTAGTACCATCTGCTCTGGCTTTCTCAGTCACTGTAAAATGCTGATTGTCATTCAGCTTGTAGGTCTGCACAGAATTAATACCAATATCTTGATCTTCTGCACTTTGTAAAGCAAATCCAGTACCAACTGATGATGTTTCTGTAATTTGTAAAGTGAATATCTCATGAAAAAAGCTTGGAGTATTATCATTTATATCCTTAATTTCTATTTGGACCATAACAATATTAAAGGGATATTCAACCACAGCATCAAAGGTTAGGAAGCAGAGAGATGCTGCACCACATAAGGTCTCTCTGTCGATTCTGTCCTTCACATACAGATTTCCATTATCTAAATTCAAATAAAAATATTTCTCTGAAACATGTGATACAATTCTTAATTTTCTGGATGAAAGCTGTTTAATATCTAATCCCAGGTCTGTTGCAATATTTGCTATCACAGAGTCTTTTCTCATTTCTTCTAAAATGGAATAATGAATCTGACCACAGACTGAATGACACAGCCAGAAAAATAGGAAGGAAAATGGTACTTGCCATCTGAATCCTTTGTATGTCTGTGTATGAGGTTTCATCTCAGTCATTCTTAGGACTTTTGAAGATTAATTTTTATCATCCAGTCAAGAAAAACAAAATTGATGGTAAATCCTCTTGTTTAGGGAAATAAAGAGCACATATCATCCATCTGATTGTGCCCCAGACTCTAGAAAATGGTTGTTCCCCCTTCCTCCAGATAAGCAGAATGTGAATGCTTAAAATAATAGTGAATCTCATAGTCTGAAATCTTCTACTTTCTGGTCTAACAGCGGCGCTCAGAGGTAAAACTCAGGAACTACAGCTTTGAAATATAGCAAATACATACATTTTTATTTTATATATATGTACTTATACTAAGATTCAGTTAATGTAACAACAAGCAAAATTATAGGTAATGGTAATGAAGGACACTTTATAATGAAATCACTTTATTAAAAAGAAATTATGTAGTTACATGATATTATTAATCTTACAACAGTATATCAATATGTTCTTTCTTATCTTATAAGCATTTTTTAACATATATATTCAATATCTATCTATCTACCCATAATTGTAATAACTGAAATCAAAAGCCATACATACATACATAAGTAGTTTTTTAGTTATTAGTTGGGCTAAATGAAGAAAAATATACAGCAATAAAAATATTTTCTGTTTCTCTAAAAAAAAAACAAGTTAGCTAAAATACATTTAGAGGCTTGTTTTTTTTGGTAAATGTTTAAAATATTATGCTACCCACTTACTCTTCCAATACTGCTTAATAAAAAATGGAATATACATTTCCAGAAAAGCATCAACTACATAAAAGAAATGCATTTTTCCTAAAACAACTTTATGACTATGCCTATGTTTTAACTAGATCCTATATTGTTTACTAGTTACACATTATCACATATATGGTTTACCAATTCTATTATATATTTTACTAATAAAACTAGAGGTTTGTAAATACAATTGTTTAGAAAAAATGAAAGATGGTGAGCAATTTCAGGTCAGTGGCACTGGGATTATAGTTTTAAATAAATTGTGCTTTAGTAAATGCAAGGTATGTAAGTCTGGTATTTTGCAAATACCATCAGTGTATTTCTACTTAAATTGGTAATGTGCAAGTGTCTACTTGCCTTTTGGATAACAGTACAAGTGCCCCACCACTTTTCAAAGTGCCCAGGCCTATTGAAGAATGCCAATTAATGTGAACAAATCCATGCCACATGAAAGTAAACATACTGGTACAGTACAATCTATTCCAGAAGTTCAAATTTGTATTATAACTCTGTTTTGGAAGCATACTATAATAATCTACCTGATAAAAAGCCTCATTAGAGAATTTCACTACATACAAATCTAATACTAATGTCCAGGCAGTAAGGTAAGAGGACCAGGTGCTGAGATGTAGGCTTTATTAAAGTTTGTAAGACATATGTAGCACTCCTAAGGTTTGTATAAATGTAAGCAATGTAAAGTTTTTGCAGCATGTATAAAGAATGTGATCAAAATTTAAAAAGTGTAAACTGGTTTAAAATCAGGCATAACAAGAAAAAATAAAAATTATAACGTCCAGAATTAGAATATTATCAAACATAGTCAGGAAAAGAAATAAAATAACCCTAAATTCCATGGCTTAGGGCAAACTAAATTTTCTTTAACACATTATTCAGTATTTAGTACTGATAATGATATTCAGGGGGATATTTATGAATAAGGTAGGAAGTGACTCAACTTCCTATGCCCCCATTTTGTTGATGGACTTTGCTATGTGTTTGTGTTGCTTTTTATTTAGCTCATACTGGGGAGTAAGATAAGTAAACTAAACATCAGACAAAAGTGCAGGATGGCCCAATATTTAGCCGCATTAGGCCTGATTTACTAAAAGAATATTGAACGTGTGTGTGATTGTCAGTGTAAATATTCTCTTAGGGCTCAACTTATTCAAGTAGTTCCAGGGTTACATACGAGATAGGGACTGTAGGTTTGTTCTTAAGTTGAAATTGTATGTAAGTCGGAATAGGTACATTATTTTATTAAATGCAAGTAGGACAGATATTTGTCTCAACATATTATTAGGCAGCGTGGTGTCAGTTACCGTATAAAATCCTCACTTTGAGCTAATCACAAACAAAGCAAAAAAACAAAAAAAACTTTATGGAGCCTAGACATTTTATTTCTTCTGCAAGTCAAGCAAACTGCCTCTCTCTCCCCCCCCCCCCCCCCCCCATATCAAGCCTCCGTCCTGCACACGAAGGGAAGCCCCATTCCTATCCAGGAGTCGTCCTTATTTCGGATGTTCTTAACCCGGGGACTACCTGTAAATTATGGTTATATCTCTTTCAGCGAATCCTTACAGTTCATATAAAAAATAATGACTTGTGCTGCCATCTAGTGGCTAACCTCAAAGTGCACAGCTGTCACAATAGGAAATACTAAATGTGTAAACAGAAATAATGAACAAATCTAGAGCGAACTGATGGGAAACATTTATAAACGCGCCCCTTAGTTTTGTGAATAAAAAATAATTTATTAAAGAGTTTCTTGCAGTTTCACTGCATTGAATGTTTAAAATTCATCTGTGTGCAAAGCACACATTAAGAGCTAGTAAGCTATGTTAATAAATAACACTAACCAAGAGCACTATACACAACATTTAAAGAGTTTCAACACAACCACTGAAGATCTGTGGAAAAAGTTGGGTAGTCATTCAAACAAATTATAAAGGTTCTGTTACCCAGTATATTTTTGTGTTCTGTGTTTACTTTTTACTCAATATCTATAAAGATTCCTATTTCTATTACAATAGTTTGATCCTTTATAGAAAAATGTGCACATTTAGTTCTCCAGTTTATTTGGCTAATACCTGTATATAGAAACATGTTACTGCCCAAACAACCATAACTTAATCTGTTTTCTATCAAACAAAGTGATATTTTGCTAAAGAGTGAACTGCCAGACCTATCAAAACGTTTAGTAGTCAATATTATATTCCAAGTTGCAAAATGATTCTACCTTATCAATAAAATAGATGACTTCATCTCATATTTCAAATAATTAAATAGATACATTTTAAGTATTCTATTTAATTGACATAGCAAATGGGACTTTGAAGGTATGCACATTAAAATATCTATTTACACTTTATTCAACAAAAATAAAATTTACAAATATATACACAATGTTAAAAGTGTGACACATCAAAATAACCATTTTACCTAATAATCACTGTATACCTGACGCATTTCACACTTATTACTTCATTAGGAGAAACATCACTTTTTTGTGTATAGTATATAAGCCATTGTCCAATCTTGGTCACAGTCTTGTAAAAACATCAAAGCCACACACAAGGAGCGAGAACAAAGCCATGGAGTTGAGTATGAGACCTTGGATAAGCATGCACATGGGGAACAAACACCAACTATTACATAGTCTGTTATTGGCAGGAGCAAACCCTTTTCCCTCTTTCTGTGATAGATTCAGCCTCTGACCGCATTTGAAGTCTCCAAAGGCATAAGGCATCCAAACCCCCTGGGTCCCCACATAAGTTGTGGAGCATTCCATTTAATTACTATACCATGCAACTTATTTGATTGCCATTGTGGGTTTCTGGTTTATTAAAGCTCGCCAATGCGAGGCTTTCATCAGTGGAGCTGGGTGATACAGTAAACCTGGAATGGTATGGAATAACAACTGCTAACAAATAGAAAATTACTTTTAAGAAATCCATTACAGGTTTGCTGGGTCACCCAACTTCCCTGATAAAATTTTATCTTTCCAGCCTTGGTGAACTTTAATAAATCAGCCCTATTCTGTCAGAGTTCAGTGAGGCACATTTAACCCCACCAAGACAATGGAGTGTGGCAATAAAAAAGGGAAACAATGCATCCTGCAACAATTTGCACATGTGGCCAATGTCCTTAGCATCACAAAGCATGGAGATAGGTCATGTAGTTATAATCATATAACAACTATGAATCTACCAATAAAAATAAACCAAAACCAATTTTGTATTGTCTTATACCATCAGAATAAAAAACTATACAGTAAATATGAATAGTTTTACCATTGAACGTCACATATAACTTTTAAATTTCTATTCTAGAAAATATTTCTAATATGATAACCTTAAATTGTTGTTTAAACATTTAGCAAAGTAAACATAACGCTTACATTTCACTTACCTCAATCAAAGCATTAGATTGCAAAGCTGGATTTGAACTATTACTTCCAAGTGCCGAGTCATCAGCATCAATAAGATTATCCACAGGGACATTTTGCTCAGATTTTACATATGTGAAATCATTTTCAGCTGAATCCAGAGCCACACAAACATTGTAAGAATAAGGAAACGGCAATGTTCCATCACTGTACATGGACAGTATTCTAGGATCGGCTGGAGGGTACAGACTTGTACTTAAAGCTCCAAAAGTTGGTGTTTGTCTTGATGCTCTGTACTTTGATATAATGACCAGCATTACAGTGACAATAAATAAAAATGAAATCAGTGCTAAGGCAAGTACTAAATACAATTGTAAACTTGTTTGGACATCTTCATTTATTTGATTGTTGACTTTAGGAACCACTTGCTGGAAATTGTCTGCAACAACAAGGCTTAGGGTGACTGTAGCTGAGAGAGAGGGAATCCCATTGTCCTTCACCATCACCACAACCTTGTGATTCATTACATCCTTTTCCTGAAAGATACGGAATGTCCTAATTTCACCAGTGTTCTCATTAATATTAAAATAGGATGGCTCAGAAACTTGTATAAAATGGTATGATAACCAAGAATTATGTCCAGAATCTGCATCCACTGCCACCACCTTTGTTATTAAGGAACCTTGTTCAGAAGAAAACGGGACCATCTCAAACACAGACTGTCCCCCACTTTCTAGTAACGGATATAAGATTTTTGGCGGATTATCATTCTGGTCCAATATACGAATGGTAAATGTGGCATTACCGCTCAAAGATGGAGATCCATTGTCTTTAGCAGTAAGTTGTATATGAAATTCTTTGTCTTGCTCATAGTCAAAAGTTTTCTGTGCATACAGAACCCCTGTTTCCATATTAATGGATAGATAAGATGATACTGGAAGGATTTCTGTATTTATGCTAAAAATTGAATAGGTAATTTTGGCATTTTCTCCGCTATCAAGATCTAATGCTTGTAAACTGTATATTGAGGCTCCTGGCAAATTGTTCTCTGGAACATAAGCAACATATGAGGATTTCTGAAATACTGGTGGATTGTCATTCACATCTAATATGTCCACTCTGATGGTTCTTCTGCTGGAAAGTGGAGGAGATCCTCTGTCTGTAGCAACTACTGTGATATTATAAGATGACTGCTCTTCTCTGTCTATGGAAGTCCTTGTAGTTATTCTGTAATAACTGTCAGATGACAATATCAGTTCAAAAGGTACAGCTTCAAATATCTGACAGTCAACCTCTCCATTCTCTCCAGAATCCTGATCATGAATTTCAATGAGAGCTATCATAGTGCCAACTGCAGAATCCTCAGATATTGGACTCGATAGTGAGTTAATTAAAATCTCAGGGGAATTGTCATTGACATCTACTATTTCTAATAATACTTTGCAATGAGTAACAAAACCTCCTCCATCCTTAGCTTGTACAGAGAGTTCATAGTTTCTCGTTTCTTCAAAATCTAATTGTTTGTTTACCTTAATATCACCATTTGTAGGGTGAATGGTGAACATACCAGTATGATGGACATTCCCTAATGCCTTGCTAAATGAATATGTGATCTGAGCGTTGATACCTTCATCTTTGTCAGTTGCATTTACAGTGATCACAGTTGTATTGATTGGAATATTTTCATTTATACTGACTTTGTATATCTCCTTTAGAAATACTGGGAAATTATCATTGGCATCTGTGACAATAATTTTGATTTGAGTGCTCCCAGATCTCACAGGATTTCCTCCATCCAAGGCTGTTACAGTTAATGTATGCATGCTCTGTGCTTCTCGATCTAATGATTTCTCTAGCACAATTTCTGGATATTTTGTACCATCTGGTTAAAGTCCCATCACTATACATGGACAGCACTCTGGGATCCATTGGAGGATACAAACTTGTACTAAAAGAAGTTGTTGGGGATTTTGAACCTCTGCACTTTGATATGATAAACACTATAATTGTCACAATAAATAAAAGGGAAATCAGTGCTAAGGCAACCACTAAGTATAGCTGCAGATTTGAATCAGAAATTTCTTCTTTAGCATGAGTGTCAATTTTAGGAACTACCTGTTGAAAACTGTCTGCAATAACAAGACTTAAGGTGGTAGTAGCTGAGAGAGAGGGGACTCCATTGTCCTTCACCATCACCACAACTTTATAATTTAGGATATCCTTTCCTTGAAAGACCCGTGATGTCCTGATTTCTCCAGTATGTTCATTGATGATAAAATAAAATGGTTCAGAGACGTGCATGAAATGATAAGACAGCCAAGAGTTATGTCCAGAGTCTTCATCCACTGCAACCACTTTTGTTATTAAAGATCCAGGTTCAGAGGAAAAAGGAACCATCTCAAACATAGATAAACCATTTTCTGATGAAGGATACAGGATTTTTGGTGCATTGTCATTTTTATCTACTATTCGGATAATCAATGTGGCATTGCTGCTTAGAGGTGGTGACCCATTATCTCTAGCAGTAACTTGTAATACAAACTCTTTGTTTTCTTCATAATCAAAAGACCTCTGAGCATAGAGAACTCCAGTCTCCATATTAATGGACAAATAAGTAGATACCAGTCTTTCTTCTGCCTTTGTATTAAAAATTGAGTATATTATTTTGGCATTGTCACCGGCATCAGGATCTGAAGCTTTTACTTTGTATATTGAGGCTCCAGGTAAGTTGTTTTCTGACACATAAGCAACATAGGTTGATTTCGTAAATATTGGTGAATTGTCATTAGTATCAGATATCTCCAGTATGATGGTTCTTCTACTGGAACGTGGAGGAGATCCTCTGTCAGTAGCTACAACAGTTATGTTGTACTTAGATATTTTTTCTCTGTCCATAGATTTTGTGGTAACTATCTTATAGAATCTGTAAGATGACAGAACTAACTCAAAAGGTAACTTCTCTGCAATCTGACAGTCGACTTCCCCATTTTCCCCAGAGTCTTGATCACGAACCCTTATTACAGCAATCACTGTTCCAGGTTCTGAATCCTCAGGAATAGAAGATGATAACGAGGTAACAATTATCTCAGGAGAGTTGTCATTGTCATCTATCACTTCTATTAGTACCTTAGAATGGGCAACAAGGCCTCCACCATCTTTGGCTTGCACAGATAATTCATAGCTTTTAATCTTCTCAAAATCAAATTTTTTATTTGTTTTCACTTCTCCACTTGTACTATTGATGCTAAACATACCTGTATGATGAATACTCTCTGAAGTTTTACTAAATGAATATGTGATCTGTGCATTGGTGCCTTCATCTTTGTCTGTTGCCTCCACTATAATTACTGTTGAGTTAACAGGAACATTTTCATTGACACTGACTTTATACACATTTTGTGTAAATATTGGAACATTGTCATTGGCATCAGCAATAATTATTCGAATTAGGGCTGTACCAGATCTAACAGGATTTCCTCCATCCAAAGCTGTTAAAATTAGTTCATGAATATTTTGTGTTTCTCGATCTAAAGATTTTTCTAATATTAGCTCTGGAAATATACTCCCATCTTCTCTATTTGTCTCAGAAAGAGTAAAGCAATCACTATCACTGAGCTTGTATGTCTGTATGCCATTAATACCAATATCTGGGTCTTCTGCACTTTGTAAAGCAAATCTGGCACCTGGTAATGTTAATTCAACAATGTCTATAGTAATGGTGTTGTGGAAAAACACTGGAGCATTATCATTACTGTCCTGAATTTCTATAATAATATTAAAAAAATAGAGAGGATTTTCAGCCATTGCATCCAAATTTAGAGAGCAGGTAGGGGCTGATCCACACAGGGTCTCTCTGTCTATCCTGTCCTTCACATACAGATTTCCATTACCTAGATTAACGTAAAAATATTTCTCTGAAACCTGGGATACAATCTGTAGTTTTCTAGATGAGAGACTGGTAATATCTAATCCAAAGTCTTCTGCAATATTTGCTATAACAGAGTCTTTCCTCATTTCTTCTACAATAGAATAATGAATCTGACCAGAGACTGAATGACATAGGCAGCAAAAAAGGAAGAAAAATATTACTTGCCATCTGATTCCTTTGTTTGTCTGTAGATACCCTTCCTTGCCAGGCATGCTCAGCATTTAAACCTTCTTATAAATCTTTTAGGAAATATTATCCAGTGAAGTTAGAAGATGATATTAAATTGACAAATAAAAAGAAAATACCAGAAAATATTTTCTATTTTGTCGAGAAGGAATCCAGAAGAAATCTGTGTCCTTTCTTGCAGACTTGTAGTGTGCTTCAGTAGGGAAATTGGTGGATCCCCAGCTCTGTATGTTTTCTGGTCAAACAGCGGCGCTCTGAGGCTAAACTGTGGAACTGCAGTACTAAGGAACTATTTTCTTGTAAATGTACTTATGGATCATTGTAATATAATGTAATATATTATTGTAAAATGTCTATTGCAAAAATACATTTTACAACAAATATTTATTGTATGTTGAAGAAGTTTCACAGTTGGTGTGGACAAGTATTACTATAGTTAACTCTTTTTTATGTCTGGGGAAATTTTATTGTCTGTTTTTTTTTTTTTAAACAAATTATGTATAGTTTATGTATAAACAGGGCATTAATGACGTTTAGTAGCACAAATGTTAAACTAACTGTTGATGGAGTTACAAAAAAGTTTTTTTCAGTTTATCTAAAAACAACTAATTGTTGTGATAAAACTGCAATTCGGAATATATTAACATCTGTCTCACTAATTCATTTTTGGGATTTATTAGTTCATGCTATTTATGAAAAAATTACATATGTTGAGTTTAAAAATTTTAAAAATCCCAGACTTTTTTTTAATAGACTGTCATTAAAAGGTCTTGTAATACAAAAATGACCAAAGTTACCAAAATCAAAACAAGAAAAAAAACATACATATTGTAGTGAGGGAAAGGAAGAAAGGGTAAACATAAAATTGATTACATATATATATATAATTCAAATCAGCAAGTTTTAAATATATATATACAAATACTACATGCTCTCAGACGCTTTCAGGAGATACAATGTCAGGCAGAACAAACTTCTGCTGTCTCTGGAAGCATGAATCTTGTGACTTGGCTACAGGTTCTGATCACTATAGACCAAAATGGCTTGAATAATGGACAATCCCACCATAGATGAACCATTGTCCACACCTCTTGCTTACATTACCAAAAAATGTTAGATCTATCAGAATACCTTAATCTCTTTTTTTTCAGGGTAGCATACCATTAGGTAGGTAAATTTATTTCTACTTTCCTGATTCCTCAAGTTTATTGAGCACTTATTAGCTAAAATACAAGCATTTTCCCATTGGGAACCTGTAAAGAAAGTTTTCAAAGGGTTTTCCCTCTTTTCCCTAAACTGACAGGGTCTCTGAGACCTAATATTGCTCAGGAAAGAGTACATTAGTGAAGTAGTGTGCTCAAGAGGCTTCCATCATACATTGATGTTTAAATAGAGAGAGAGAGGTGTTGAAAAATATGTCCTAGATCCAATCGACCCAATTAAATGTTGTATCTGAAGATAAAACCACCGGGAGAAAGCTCTTCTTTCAGTTATTAAGGTCCTCCGCGAATTTCTATCAGAGATTTTACATAAAGTTAAAAAATATGCCTTCTTAGAGGGGAAGAAGGCAAACAACTGATGCCTTCTGGAAGAAACAACTGATGCATACCCAGTGGAAAAGCCCAGTTGCCCAGCAATGGTTTAAGCTTTTCTGGAAAAGCCAAAATCTGAAACAATCTATTAAATCAATGGAATAAACAAAGAGTCGGCCATATTGTAGGGTGGGGTCTCATATACGTTGCTAGGTGAATACATTTGACTCAAGGTGATAAGACTACTGGGGTGACCCAGTCTTTCCACCTCACATGACAATGCCAGTCCTAAACTCTGATGAAACCTTTCACTAGATAGTACAAATGAATGTCTGGAAAACTCATTCCTTCTTTCTTTTTAGGTCTAGCGACATATTGATAGCTAATACGAGAGTGTTTGTTATTCCACAGAAACTTCAAAAATTTTAAAAACCTTTATTGGACTTTGCAAACCTCTACAAATGTTTACATGTACTGCAACAGGCAACCTCGGGAGTAAGTTCATTTCGATAATTGCTTCCTGACCAAACCATGAAAAAAGTCTGTCGCCCAACTTCTTCAGGTCCCCTCTAAGAGTCTTATAAAAAGTATCATAGTTCCGGGCGTATAAATTTTTGCATGAGGCTGTCAATTTAATGCCATCAGATTCCCAATTAAAAGGGAAAGCACTATGGAGGGATTGATGCAATTGGTGAGGCAAAGATACATTAAGAGCTGCCGATTTGGACAGGTTGATCTTGAAATTTGAGAGATTATGGAAAGTTTCAAACTCATTCATAAGATTTATTACTGAAGTCTGCGGCTGTGTAAGAAAAAGGGGTGGGTTATCTGCGTATTCTGCAACTTCGAACATCTTCCCACCAACCCTAATACATGAAATATTTTGATTAAAATCAAATGTCTGAATCAGCTCAAAGGTCAAAATGAACAAAAGGGGTGACAGAGGAGGCGCTTGTCATATACCAATTATTTACGGGAATTGGTTTAGAGATAAAACTATTCATTTTACTCTTGCCATTAGGTAGTGGTAGAGAGACTCAAACCAAGACATCATCTGTTTAAAGCCCAAAAATTGTAAAGTTTCAATCATGTAATCCTACACCATTTGTCAAATGCCTTTTCATCAGTAGAAAGGACCTTCCTTTCTAGTCCCTTGTTGGCCAATTGGAGTAGGTTAAAAGCCTTAATTGTTTTGACCCTGGGCTCTTGTCCAACCTAAAGCCCACTTGTTCAAAACGCACAATTTGTGCCAGATGTGGCAAAATACGATTACAAAGCATCATGGCTAATAGCTTAACATCAGTGTTAAGTAAAGGGATTGGTCTATAATTTGCACATTATCTAGCGTCTTTACCTGGTTTGGAGATGACTGGTATATAAGATTCAGTCAGAGTTCCAGAGGTAGCAGGATTTTCAGAAAGACTGTTTAAGCCATTTAACAAGCATGGTAAGAGCTGGCAGAAAAGTTTTGTAGTAGAGCGTGGGAAACCCATTGGGGCCTAGGCTTTTCCCTGACTTCATTTAGATCAGTGCCAGATTAAGTTTCTCCTTACTAAACAACTGTTCTAAGTCAGCCTATTCTTGTTCCAAGATGGGTAAACCACTCTTTTCTAAGTACTGTTGTATTGCCTTTAATCAGGGAAAATAAAAACTAGAAGTAAAATTTTATTGGGGTAGGTTATATTAAGTTGAATAAAACTGTTGGAAGTGGGCTGCTATATGTTTAGCCTTATGTTTGGGGTGACTTGTTCAGTATGAAAGTTCATAAATACTAGACATAGTCTGGGCTTCTCTAAAGATGCTATACATAGGGAGAAAAACTTGAGGAATCCGACCTAAGAGAGACTATATATAATCATAAATGTTTTTACCTTAAGAAAATAAATGAAGGTTATTTTGGCATACCTATTTATTAAAGTCAAGAATAGGAAAAATAAAATTATAAGACAACGAAAGTAAACATATCCTACTTGCAGGTAGATTGCCAGTGCTTTTTTTAAAGAAAAAAGCCAGGCCGTTTCAGAAGTTCATAGGGCTAAGTTACAAAATAGTTATTGCTGTTGACCTAGCAGATATTATTTATCCTATTTGCAAAGGGTATTTAATTAACTTGATGAATGTAGTATTTTTTTTTTTTGAAGAATAAACAAAAACATGCAAGAATATCTAAAAGAAAACAAGATTTGTGCCTGCACATGGTTGGCTGCTTAAAGTCAGAAGAGCTTTACCTCATTTACTAAGCTAATTAAAGTATCCCTTGCACGGAAAAAATTCACTTTGCTTAGTGAACCCCCAGCATGTTATTTTGTGCAACATTGGAAACTATTGTTGTAAATGTCAAAAAGCCTCAGAGTAAATTAAATGTTTAAAAGGAATGCAGCTGTGAAAAATAATGTACCTACTTTTATAAGTAGCAGTCTCCTCAACAGGCTGCCACTGTAGTCAGAAAGATGTAAGGGAGGACAAAATAGTTTTTCAAGTTGGTGGAGAACATGGAATCAAGAATACCAAAAAAAAGATTTGAAATGCTATTACTACTATAAGTTGAAAACCACGTTTTAGAAGTGCCAGCATTAGGAAAACAACCAGAAGCTTGATAATTCATAGAATTATAAATATAAAGAACACAATATAAAGGATTGAAAAGTAGCAAACAAATTGCACCTTTAAAGTTGTGTTAAATGCCGCAGATGTAACAAATGAGTCAAGTGGTGCTAAAATAATTTACCGAAACTTAGCAAAATGAAAATCAAATTTTTAAACCAGATCAACCTTACAAAACCCTAAAAAAAATTATATTCTATATTGTTTCCATAATACACACTATAAAACAATGTAAAAAGTAAGTGGGTTAAAAAAAAGTAGTACATATTAGGACCCATCCATAAGGTGTAAGTTATATTTACCTTTGATATTTACTTGCCAATATATGAAAACATTATAAAATATTGTCATAATTCATGTATAATTCCTAATACAGATAAAAAAGTTTGACATTCACATGATATTCCCTGATAGACAATCTTTTAGATCTAAGTGTTGGTGAATTGTTGCTTTATAAATAGACCTCTGAGTGTATATTATTTTTTCAACTTAGTTTCATGACTTTTACTGTTCTTCGGTGTCTATTCCAGGGATTTCTCTTCCCTTTTCCTTTCCCCCTGAGAATTAATGTTAATAAAAACTAACGTTTCCCCAAGATTTCCTAAGCCAATGTAAAAATGAGTAAAGCAAATAAGAAAAGCTTTTCATATAAGTAATGCTGTGACTATGACATTTCACTATGTCATTAGGCCATATTCAGCAAAATGAAAAGAAAAAAATGCTTAAAACATATAGCTTTGTGTGTATTGAATCTATATAATGTATGAGTTTTTCTTTTTGAATTGAATTACTGAAATAAATGAACTTTTGGATGATATTCAAAATTATTGTGGTGCATCTGTATATAAAGAGTAATGTTTCAAGGAAGGTTTAAGCAGCAGCACAACTTGATATGAATTATGGTATAAATACCTAGGAAAGACAAATATTACAAAAAGCAAACATATATATAAAAATTTTTTTTTTTTCAACCACTCCTACTGCCCCCAGGCTGACTCAAGACAAATCAAAAAATAAATCAGTATGGTCGCTCTTATAAACACAAGGAGCGCCTGAATAATTAACTTTTGTTGAGTTATGTGATTGTTACTGTATTTGTTTGAAAAAATTGAAAATAAAGAATGATATAAAAAAATAAACCCAAGGAGCAAGTCTACATGAGAAACATTATCAAATCATCAATTATCAGCTCAATTATCAGCAAGTATGTTGATTTTTGACCTTTCCATTTGGACCCAGGCAGAAATGTATAATATCTCTTTATTAAAAAAGCCATCCCTGTCTAAATAATTGTAGTCCACTGTACTGCACAGCAAAGTATTGGTAGGAAATGGAACAATAATTGGCAAATAGTTCACAACATCCAACGGAAGGAACAAAGTAAAAAAAAATGTTGTGGTAACAGCACAGAAGATTATTAAAATATGGAATGCAAACTACTTATTGTACTATATGCTGGCAATTAAAGACAAAAGTTTGTGCTTGATAAACAACAAATGATAGATGACTCACCTGTTCAGTACTCCTATTGGCCAGGGGTTCCTTGCTATTTTCACTGCCAAGTCCTGAATCATCAGTGTCAATTAAATTTTCTATAGGAACATTTTGATTTGGTGGAACATACGTAAAGTCGTTGTCAGCTGAATCCAAAGTCACACAGAAGTTATATGAGTAGGGGAGGGTTAAAGTTCCATCACTGTACATGGACAGCACTCTGGGATCCATTGGAGGATACAAACTTGTACTAAAAGAAGTTGTTGGGGGTTTTAATCTCCTGCACTTTGATATGATAAACACCACAATAGTTACAATAAATAATAGGGAAATCAGTGCTAAGGCAACCACTAAGTATAGCTGCAGATTTGAATCAGAAATCTCACCTTTAGCATGACTGTCAATTTTAGGAACTACCTGTTGAAAACTGTCTGCAATAACAAGACTTAGGGTGGTAGTAGTTGAGAGAGCGGGAACGCCATTGTCCTTTACCATCACCACAACTTTATGATTTAGGATATCCTTTCCTTGAAAGACCCGTGATGTCCTGATTTCTCCAGTAATTTCATTGATATCTAAAATTAGAGAGCAGGTAGGGGCTGATCCACACAGGGTCTCTCTGTCTATCCTGTCCTTCACATACAGATTTCCATTACCTAGATTAACATTAAAATATTTCTCTGAAACCTGGGATACAATCTGCAGTTTTCTAGATGAGAGACTGGTAATATCTAATCCAAGGTCTTCTGCAATATTTGCTATAACAGAGTCTTTCCTCATTTCTTCTACAATAGAATATTGAATCTGACCAGATACTGAATGACATAGGCAGCAAAAAAGGAATAAAAATATTACTTGCCATCTGATTCTTTTGTTTGTCTGTAGATACCCTTCCATGCCAGGCATGCTCAGCATTTAAACCTTCTCATAAATCTTTTAGGAAATATAATCCAGTGAAGTTAGAAGATGATATTAAATTGACAAATAAAAAGAAAATACCAGAAAATATTTTCTATTTTGTCCAGAATGAATCCAGAAGAAATCTGTGTCCTTTCTTGCAGACTTGTAGTGTGTTTCAGTAGGGAAACTGGTGGATCCCCAGCTCTGTATGTTTTCTGGTCAAACAGCGGCGCTCTGAGGCTAAACTATGGAACTGCAGTACTAAGGAAATATTTTCCTGTAAATGTACTTATGGATCATTGTAATATATTGTAATATATTATTGTAAAATGTCTATTGCAAAAAATACATTTCACAACAAATATTTAGTGTATATTTAACAATTGGGCAAGAGTGCACATTTATATGATAAAGTATTAACATAGTTTTACTTTAGTCACAAAAATAGTAAACTAACTGTACATTCTTTTTTTAACCGTTGATGGAGTTAAAAAAAGGTTTTGTGTATTTAAAAACAACTAATTGTTGTGAATGAAACTCACAAGCATCTGTCTCATTATTTAATTTTTGGGATGTATTATTTTATGCTATTTATGAATAAATTACATATATTGAGTATAAAAATTATAATTATAATTATTTTTTTACAAACTGTCATTAAAAGGTTTTGTAACACAAAAATGACCAAAGTTATCAAAATCAAAACAAGAAAAAAACATACATATTGTAGTGAGGGTAAGGGAGAAAGGGTAAACATAATATAGATTCTCATAAACAATTAGAAACAAGATATAAAGATATCAACATAAAGGTAAGAGAGTAAAAAAATAAAAATTAAATAAATATGTATGACCATGACCTACTGATTCATGTTATAAATATAAATATATAAATAAATAAATAAATATATATATATATATATATATATATATATATATATATGCATACCAAGTCAATGTCACTCTTTTATCAGTTCTGACAAAGTAGAGGAGGCATGAATCCTGTGACTTGGCTACAGGTACTGATCACTATAGAACAAAATGGCTTGATTAATGGACAATCCCACCATATATGAACCAATGTACACACTTCATGCCTACATTACTAGCAAATGTTAGATCTATCAGAGTACCTAATCTCATTTTATTCTGGGTAACATACCACTAGTAAGTACATTTTTTTTACGAGTAAGTACGTTTTTTTTTATCTACTTTCCTAAATCAAGTTTATTGAGCACTGGACTGGAGATGGGACCACCAAGGGAAAAGCTTGTCTTTCAGTTATTGAGGCCCTCAGCAAATTTTTATCAGAGATTTGTTGCATGAGGCTGTCAATTTGATGCCTAATTATGTCAGACTATCAGATTCCCAACTAAAAGGGAAAGCACTATGGAGGGATTGATGCAATTGGTGAAGCAAAGATACATTAGGAGATGCCAATTTGGACAGGTTGATCTTGAAATTTGAGAGATTATGGAAAGTTTCAAACTCATTCATAAGATTTAATACTGAAGTCTGTGGCTGCGTAAGAAAAAGGGGTAGATCATCTGTGTATGCTGCAACTTTGAACATCTTCCCACCAACCTTAATACATTAAATTTTTTGGTCAAGATCAATTGTCTGAATCAGCTCAAAGGTCAAAATGAACAAAAGGGGTGACGTAGAACACCCTTGTCATGTACCATTATTTAGAGGAATTGGTTCAGAGATAACACTATTAATTTAACTCTTGCCATTGGGTGGTGGTAAAAGGACTCATAAAAAAATTAAACAAATATAGACAAATATATGAATAATATTTTAGATAGCATGCTGGCTATGGAATAATTCACAGTAATACAAACAGTGTTTAATTACAAATTTCCATTACTAATTATGTCTTAATTTAAAGCAAAAATAAATACTATGATCAAGCAACAAATTTTTCCCCTGGAATTTTATTTTCATCCTAGAGCTGTGTTCAAAGCAATCAAGTATAATAGGAAACAGAAGAATTCTGACATTTTGCTATCATTTACCAAAATCTATATATTCTTCCAAAGTTGACTGCTTTTCTTAGTAAAACAATGTTGATAGAATTTCTAGGCTTTATAGGTAATCCTAATTTACCTTACGGGTAACCTAACAGACTGTGGAGCAACACCTGGGGAATCCGACCCAAGAGAGCCTATATAAATTCATAAATGTTCCTAACTTAAGAAAATGAATAAAGATTTTGGACATATTTTCATTTATTTTGGCTTACTTATTTATTTAAGTCAAGAATAAGAAAAATAAAATAGTAAGATAATGAAAGTGAAAATATCCTAGTAGCAGGTAGAGCTCTAGTTCTTCTTCAAATTAAAAAAAAAAAAAAAAGTTACAAACAGTTAAATTACAAAATGGAGTTTAGGCTGTTGACTTAACAAAAGTTATTTATCCTATTTGCAAAGTGTATTTATTGAACTTGATGTGGTAAAACTTTCTTTTTGAAGAATAAACATAATCATGCAAGGATATCTAAAAAACAAGATTTATTCCTGCACATCGTTGGATGCTTAAAGTCAGAAGAGCTTTACCTCATTTACTTAGCTAATTAAAGTATCCCTTGCAAGGAAATAATTCACTTTGCTTAGTGAACCACCAATGTGGTATTTTGTGCAACATTGGAAACTAGTGTTGTAAATGTCAAAAAGCCTCAGAGATAGTTAAAATGTTTAAAAGGAATGCAGCTGTGAAAAATAATGTAGCTACATTTCTAAGTAGGAGTCCCCTCAACAGGCTGCCACTGTAGTCAAGAAGATGTAGAGAGAGAACAAATACGGAACAACTAGTTTTTCAAGTTTATGGAGAACATGGAATCAAGAATAGCCAAAAAAAGCCAAAAAAGCCAAATAAAAGCCAAAGAATAGCCAAAAAAAATGTGCATTGATATTACTTCTACAAGTTGAAAACCCCATGTTTTAGAAGTGCCAACATAAGGAAAACAATGAGACACTTGATGTTTGATACAATTTTACATATATAGAACACAATACAAAGGATTTAAAAGTAGCAAACAATTGCACCTTTAAAGTTTTGTTAAATGCCGCAGATATAACAAATGAGTCAAGTGGGGCTAAAATCAAAGAAAAAAAATTAGCAAAATGAAATAAAACAAATTTTTAAATGGGATCAATTTTACAAAACCCCATAAAAGCATTAGGTTCTTTATTGGTTCTATAATACAAACTATTAAACAATGTGAAATGTAAATGGCTTAAATATAATAGTGCATATTAAATTTTTGTTTTGAATTAATGAAATAAATTTGATGACTTTTTGATGATATTCTAATTTATTGTGGTGTAGCTGTATATAATTTGCCAAAAAAGAAGACGTTTCCAACTTGCATGCAAAATAAAGTAAAAAACATTAGTCAGAGTAATGTTTTAAAGGAAGATTTAGGGGTCGGCAAAGTTTTATGGACACTAGGCCATTTATGGGGTGAGCGGGAGCACACTAGGTCAGACCCGCCCTAATGGCTCCGCCTACCACCAGGGAACGCCCCTGAAATGAAAACCCTCCCCTCCGTATGCATTTCGAAGTATCAACACCGCCTGTGGTAAATAGGGGAGCAACTGCAAGGGGGCGGCACCAGAGCTCCGGCGGCCTGGGAGCTTCAGCAGCTCCGGTAATTCCTAACGCCCCCTGGCCGATCCGCCGGCAATCTGGGGCTTCGGAGCAATGTCGATTTATAGATTGCTTTATCCCGTGGAGGTGCTTGGAAAAAATAGAGTTTCCTTCAACACAATGAAAGCTGTATTTTAAATATCTTGTGAACTTGAAGCAGCTGAAAGAAAAATACGCAAAATAAAAAATATATATAAACCAATGCTTTCCAAGTAAGCCGAAATGGATTGCTTAAGATCAAAACATTGATCATTTTATTCCCATGCTACTAAAAGATTTTTCCACTTCTATCACAACCAGTCCTATTGCTCTAGCTTTCAAGATGACTAAAGACATAGATGTACAGAAAACAAAATGAAATCACTATGGTCGCTCTTACAAACCCAAGGAGCAAGTCTACAGCAGAAACTTTATCAAATCATCATATACATCATCATTTACACAACAAAAATGCTCAATTATCAACAAGTATGTTGTTTTTTTACCTTTCCATTTGAGCCCAGGCAGAAACGTTTAATATCTCTTTTTTTTAAAAAGCCATCCCTATCTAAATAACTGTAGTCCACTGTACTGCACAGCAATGTATTAGTAGGAAATGGAACAATAATTGGCAAATAGCCAGTTCGCAGTATCCAATGGAAGGAACAAATTAAAAAAAAATGTTGCGGTAACGGCACAGAAGAGTTATTGAGAATATGGAATGCAAACTACTGATTGTACTATATGCTGGCACTTAGAGATAAAAGTTTGTGCTTGATAAAAAATAAATGATAGATGACTCACCTGTTCAGTACTCTTTTTTGCCAATGGTTCCTTGCTATTTTCACTGCCAAGTCCTGAATCATCAGTGTCAATTAAATTTTCCACAGGGACATTTTCATTTGGTGGAACAATTGTAAAGTCATTGTCAGCTGAATCCAAAGTCACACAGAAGTTATATGGGTAGGGGAGGGTTAAAGTCCCATCACTATACATGGACAGCACTCTGGGATCCATTGGAGGATACAAACTTGTACTAAAAGAAGTTGTTGGGGATTTTGAACCTCT